>NC_056731.1:1451669067-1451969067 GCF_019279795.1 Protopterus annectens | reverse complement strand
TACCAAGACTGGATCTGCTTCTGAATACTCAGGAGGAAGTATGCATTACTTCACTGTTGTATATCTCATACAACATTTATTTATGCTTTCTAATTTTGGACTTGCTTAGATATCAGTTTAATAGGTTAATATGAAACAGAATACTATTAAGATTCAATTGATTTAAAAACAAAAGGGAGAAGTTTAAGCACAGAACTTGCTAATAAAACCAATATTGGGAACTTGGTGGGGAAATGTAAGGCACCACCAAAAGTTCAGTCAGTGCTCTCTTTTGCAGTATGATTCAAAATAACTAGAATTTTTAAATTAACCATCTCTGTAAGGGAAAGGCTAATGAATTTATAATGGTATGACAGCAGATTTCTGTTAAGTTAGAGATGGGCTGCATATGTTAACCAGCACAAAATGGACAGTTATGCACTGATGTTGAGTGGCAAATAAATGTAAATATAGGAAAAATACATAAACACTGAAGAAATGCAAAATAAGACAAGTGATTCCTAAAGAAGAAGAAAGACTGATAGAATATCGTCATGCATTTAGTACTGTGTAATGTCATACAGTAAAGCTAAACTTAAAATGCTTAAGCTACTGTCATGATTAAAGCAGTAGCTTTGCACATAGTTTTGTATGTGTGTGCGGGGTGGGGCATTTGTGCGTGCGCGCGCGTGTGTGTGTGTGTGTGTGTGTGTGTGTGTGTGTGTGTGTGTGTGTGTGTGTGTGTGTGTGTGTGTGTGTGTGTGTGTGTGTGTGTGTGTGTGTGTGTGTGTGTGTGTGTGTGTGTGTGTGTGTGTGTCTGTGTGTGTCTGTGTGTGTGTGTGTGTGTGTGTGTGTGTGTGTGTGCGTGTGTGTGCGTGTGTGTGTGTGTGTGCGTGTGTGCGTGCGTGTGTGTGGTGGAGGAGGGTTGGGTGTGGCTACATGCAACCAAGTTTGCATGGATGTATATCTATACTTCAATCAAATTCAGAACAATTTCATAATAATAGCTAGAATTTGCCTAAACTCAAACACCACAGCAGCAACCATTACCTTTGTTTTTATGTCTTACTGGCACTACATCAAAATAAACTAAGTACTTGTTGTTCTATTTAATTTATCAGGATGTAATCCCTGTCTTCTCAGTCTTGTAAATTAAAAGTACATTTTCAGCTTAGCTGAATAGCCCCTGCAGAAATAACAAGGACACAATATAACCATGATAATTGGATAAAGCAAGACGTCTGTGCAACAAACAGATGAAAGTAATCTGTCCAATTACCCTCTGTGCTCTAAATCTCTACTGTAATTTAGCTTTGCAAAGCCCATAGTACTCTATTAACAAAAGCTGCTTTCTGCCTTTTCAGCTCAAGGGTAAACATGGCTGCAATCCCTTAAAATAACTTCAGTAAACAATTTCAATCTGCAGATATTTCCAGTTTACACTTACACACAATGGTACCTAAGCAATGCAAGCAGTTAATAGAAAACAGATCTATAATAAATAATAACAGACATATTTAGAAATATGGCTATTGTCTTTGAATCACAAAGAGACATTGCAGGGTTTGATTCTGACTTCTGGTCAGTGTCTACGTGGAGATTGCAAGTTTGCCTATGTGGGATTCCTCTTAGAAACATGTCTTGTGCTTTCACATCAAGGATAAAAATTACTGTGAAGGAACTGTGGTGCACCGTATCATACAGAATGGACAATATGGATCAGAGACTATAAAAAACTGTTTCTGGTTAATCTGAGGGTGAGGATCTGACATACTCTGACCTATATCAGGGACCCATACTAATGGTAGAAAGGGTCTACTGTATATACCCCTGTTGGCCAAAGCATGCCCAACATAAAGCCCGACAAGCTTGGGTCAATAAGCAACAGACTGGCTATTGCCCAGTCTGGACATAAAACCATTCAACTTAACAAAAACAAACAAGGATTTCTACAGTGAATATGGATTTACTGACAGGACACCTTGAAAGTGGATGATATGATAATGTTATTGAGATGGTTGTTCTATTCTAAAAGGAGATACTACAAGATGAGAATAACATATGTGCAACATAGTTATTAGCTCAGAAACTTAAAAGAGCATACAAAGATGGCTTATACCAGTAAGAAAATGTACAAAAATTGTATCAATCTATTTATTTATAGGTAATATAAATCCACCCATCCAAAATGCAATCATATCACTTTGTAACTGCACTAGTGATTGCTGGGTTGTTTACTGAACATTCTGCATTGCATTCACAATGGCCTCACCCCTTACAGTTATACATGTGTATGTATATATACATATGGATCTACTTTGGAAGCTTGAACTCTCAAAACTTCGAACTTCATATAGTCGAGACCATAACACTGAAGTTTTGAAAGTTTGAAACTTCAATATGCAGCGGAGCAAGCCCTTCTGCATGCCCACACCACCTGCTAATTAAATATACCAACTCCAAGATCCTACTACATTGAAGAGAATGGTAAATATTCCATTCCACACCGTATGGCAATCTCCATTTAAACCATTCAAAGTTTCAAAACTTCAACCTTATGGTCTCAAGCATGTGAAGTTTGATGTTTTGAAACATTGAGCTTCCAAAGTAGACCCATACATACATGCACACACACACACATTATATATATATATATATATATATATATATATATATATATATATATATATATATATACACACATATACACATATATATATATATATATATATATATATATATATGTGTGTGTGTGTGTGCGTGTGTGTGTACATATTGTAGCATAGTGATTCCTGATGACCATTTTTAGTGTTAGGACATTCCAGGAGGAAGATCCCACACATATGCCCTAAATGAAAATGAATTAACTGTTTTCTACTGCTGAGAAATAGACTGTGCGTATTCCAGGCCCCACCATTGCAATTTCTTAGACTGAGATATTCTGGAAAAGGCAAAGCACAGCCAAATCTTATTTTCTCATAGTTGCTGTTGAAAGAGAATACTGTACTGTAAGTTTATTCTTCCTCTTCATTGTTCTTTGCTTAGGGATAAAACAACACTTTTTTAAAATATTCAGTCTATGGGACATGTATTATCCAAACCTGTGCTAGTGCCATTAAAAAGTATAAAAATGGTGGTGTACATAGTAACAAGAAAATTACAACACACACACACACACACACACACACGCGCACACACACACGCGCACACACACACACACACACACACACACACACACACACACACACACACACACACACACACACACACATACACATATCAAATAAACAAACCATTTAGGAAACACTACAAGGATGATCAAGCAAAGCTATAGATTTCACTGTGTAAAATGTCCATGAGGTAACACCAGTGAGTCATCTACATGGCTTCTGAATGCTCATGACTTTTTAGTTTTCCTTTTTTAAGTCTCTACTGGTACATTCTGGCCAGTAAACACAGAGTCCACTAGCTGTATTCATGCTATGTTTTACCATTTTTCTGAGCTTGTCAGTACAGCATAAGTGGATTAGTTCACCATACTTTAGAAACACAGAAGTTAAAAAACAAGCTTGAGATCCATAACTTTAGGGTGACTGCAAAATATCCCAAACAACATCCAAACCAAAGGGAAAAATGTGAAAATAAGTTTGGCCAGCCCCCTTTCTGGTAAATTACTTTCTGGTCTTTCCTAATTTGGGGGGTTGTCTCTTCATCATCTGTATTGGCAAGTCAGCATCTTGCATGATGCCTTCCTGTGCACCTGATGTGCAAGTAAATCAAACAAAAGGGAAGACTTTTGCCTAAAGACTTTTGGGGAAGGTGCTGAAGAGCTTTAATCTTGCTCTCCCACATGAGAATCTCTAAGGCCTGTGGCTGAGCAAAAGAAATGCTGTAGGAGTAGGCTGTAGCACTGAAGCATGGTACCACAGAAAAACCACTAATGTCAATACTATCATAAGGCCAAAAAAACAACCAGACAACATGTTACTCCGAATAATATACCTTGATATTGGCACTGAAAACACAGGACCTAACATTGATACCAACACCGTGAGACTGAGAGCCAAGTCCAAAGCTGGCATTGAGATCAAATGCAATAATACTAGAGAGGCCATGACCAACACTGATTTTGAAGTCATTAACAACAGCACTAATGGCATCAGCACTGACCAGATTCTCAGTAGTCAAACAGGAGTTGAGGCATCAATGTTGTGACTACACATGTCAAAGCTGCCTTTCTTGGAGTTGGCAATGAAATACTGGATGAAGTTAGACTGAGTGTGGCACTGCCTCTTCCAAAAGACCTGTCAGTAGTGGTGTACCCAAGGTTCAGTCCTTGGGCTATTCCTTCTTGGCATCTATTTCTCAGATGTCAAAGCTAACATTAAGAGTTTATGGCTGACAAAGCATGCAGATGACTGTAAACTTGGTGCCATCATAAACTCTCCCGAAGACATTGAGGTTTTCCAAGATGGCCTCTCTCAGACACAAAGCTTGTGTCAACACCATGGAATAAAAGCAAATGCCAAAACTCAGTAATAGCATCCATCAGTAAGCATGACTTCCCCTTTAACTATCACACTGAAAACACATCTCAGAAAAGTGATCCAGTAGTTAGAGATGTGGGAACTTATACAGAAAATCAATTGTCATTGATCACCATGTATCCACTGTTGTAACAAAGTCCTTCTTCATTGCACAGCTTATTAGTAAATGTATGGCATTCAGGACTAGGAATGTGATCACTCCACTGTATTTGGTATGTATTAGGCCAATCATTGAGTATAATGCCCCATCAATATGTACATGTCTAAACATCTGACACAACTAGAATGACCACAATGCTTTTGCACAAAGAAATTCAAAGGCCTAAATCATAAATCTAACAGTGACCATCTCAAAACTCTGTCCCTTTTCTCAGTATCTTACAGACTACTGATCAACAATCTCTGTCTCACTTACAGAGCCCCAACCATCCTGTCAGACCTACTGCACATCCAGAAGTCCAAAGGTGGTATAAACACCTGCTCAAGAGATCTTAATCGGTTCTGCAATATAAATAGAATATGTTGGAGAGATAGATATGTATCACAGAGAATACTACTACCCTTGAATTTTATTTCCACTCAACATAAAGCAAAGTATGTCACTTACTCTATTCAAGTGTAATCTGGGTGAATGGATGGGAAAACACAGTTTAGCACCTTTGTCCCTCATGGGTACAGGTAATATGAAAATGTCTGAGTTCTGGGTGATTGTACTTAAAACACAAGGGCCCTGGGTTAGTTGTTCCTATAACACAAGGGCCAAAAACTTTTGGGAATGCATGGATAAGTTTCAAAATATCCTACAGATTACTAGCCTAGTACGTACCTATGAATCACTGACAGCAGCCCCTTTATGGGTGAATGTTGCCTCCACAAAAATACATTTTTTTAACTGTTTCAATGGAAATAGTTTTACTTTTGAAACTATGCACAAACTATATATTGCAGATTACAGATTCTATTTTTTTCCCAAAAAACATTGGGAATTTCTGCTTTTCACAATAAAAAACAATTGTCATACACTGAATTCAAATCAAAATGTAAATATCTTTTAAAAGATAACTAGGTCATTCGTTTCCATACTCTAAGTATTATTTAACCTTTGCTGTTCCAAACCCTTTCAATAAGCAGATGCTTTTAAATTATATTGCACAAATATATCATATATTTGCACCATAGTATACCTTCCCTAAATTATGTGGACTGCTTGGATGTTACACAGAGACATTATATAATAGCCTGTGCACTGCACATCACTTGACAGCTGATGGAGTGGAAACCCTCAGAGTTAATATGCCAGTATGACAGACACTATATAAAGCAGGTGGGGCCCTGGTAGCAACGTGGGTGGAGTCAATGGTCCCCAGGGCCTCAAAGAAATGAGCTATGCTGTAAATTGCCTGCATAGTGGTGGTTTTCTCTTCTGCTGTGTGTAGGAACCACACATGCTCCTCCCACATGCATCAGCATAACACCTGGGAACCAGTGGGGTATTTGCAATGCTGAGACTGACTTCTAGCATGTCCACATTTGGACACAGAAAGGTCACTGTAGCTAGAGTTGCTAATACAGCTCAAACCATCTTATCCACTGGTATAATCGATCTGTGCATCTCCCCCTTGATCATAGGTGAAGATGTAACATGTCAACCAGTTTCCAGATGACAACACTGTCTACAAGGTAATTTTCATCTGTCTCCTGCTCATGGAGGTGGTAGCATTTAGACCTCTGGTGGACCCTTCTGTAATGTAAAGGGTGGCAACGTGCAACATCATGGAAACTGGTACCTAAAGCGACCATTAACAAATGCTACCTGGCTAAAGTAGATGCTGTTCCTAGCATCTTACCTGAGTGATACAGCTTTTCACTAAGAAATGATGGTGTACAGATAAGATAGATTCTACAGTTCACTACACACATTTTACATATTTCTTAATCACACCACCATCTTTGATTTTGTCATTTGCATAAATGGTTGCTGTCATTATCATGTCAATACTCATTTGGATGTCATTATATGG
This sequence comes from Protopterus annectens, assembly GCF_019279795.1. Classification (NCBI taxonomy): domain Eukaryota; kingdom Metazoa; phylum Chordata; order Ceratodontiformes; family Protopteridae; genus Protopterus; species Protopterus annectens. The sequence goes on along the minus strand of NC_056731.1, from coordinate 1,451,962,520 downwards.
TTGTTTGAATTTGAAGCATACAGTATTATTTTATAGGCTAGTGCTGTCAATCTATGTGTTTCACCCTCTCCCAAAATCTTGATGCTCATCACACTATTTTACATTATGTAGTGTGCTGTTTGGTTCTAAGCAGCCCACTGTGTCATCAGAAATGTAGCATCTTCATCATCTAAGTCCCAGTGCTGGTCACCAATCTGGACTTGGTTTAAACTGTACCAAGCCGCCTACAAAAAGTGCAACTTAACACAAATGAAGGACTGCAAACACAATAAATAAATGGAAGAAACACCACACAAGGAACACCCAAGGCAATATAATCGTAAGCGCTTTCATTTACTAAAATAAGCAAACTTCTTCAGACAAATCATTTTAAAAATGAAACACTTAAATACAATTATTAATCATGACATCATATCCTCAAAACGAAGCCAAGCCTCAATTTAAAGTGCCACGGTACATTCAACAATAGGTAACTCATAATAAAAAATACAAAATACAAAATACATGAGAAATGTTACTATATATAAAAACCTAAATAAATTAAACTATAAATCTATCTAACCAAAGCTTCCAACTTCAAGATGATCTTGATAGAAACTAGGTCATTTAAACCTGGAGGGACTAGAGCATTTAATTTCAATTGCCAAACCAGTTCCTTCTCCTCCAGTTTCAGATCCATAGGACCACCCTAATGTTGTCGGAAATTTTTTCGATCACCAAAAAATTTAATTAATGTCCAGGAAACATCAAATTGTGCCTTGCTAATGCATTATTCAAATTTCTTTTATCAATGGCATACAAGTGCTCATAAATTCTAATTTTTAAAGGTCTTTCTGTTTTGCCCACGTAAAAAGCGGGGCATTTAGAACATGATCCCAAGTAGACCACCCCTCAAGAATTACAATTGAATTTATCGTTAAGATGGTACTTTTTACCATTTATTATAAAGGAGGTTGACACATTAATATACTTACACCAACGGCAAGCCTCACATTTGAACATTCCACAATGTGGAAGGTAACATTTCAAATTCCTATTTTCTAAGAGTGTTTTCAGGTTCCTACCTTTGTTAAACACTACACAAGGAAAATCCCCAACATGTTTATTGATCAAATGATCATCCAGTAGGAAATACCAATTTTTAAGAATAATAGATTTCAGAAGGGGGGCATCAATTGAAAAGGTAGTTACAAAACTCAATCTTGCTACATCCCCTTTAGGAGACGTACGCATTTGTGTAAGATCAGTGTCACCGGTAGCCAGGTCGAAAGATGGTTCGCTAAGAGTAACCTCTGAGTCATTCAAACCAAGATGAATAATATTATCAATCCCATTGATATTCCTAATATTCAACAATGGTTTGAATAAACCGCAAGACCTTTTATAAGAAACCTCCCCAATAAGCTTCTCAACTAAACTACTGGGATATCCCCATTTGATGAACATTTTCTTCAATAAACTACATTCATCAATAAATTCTTTTTCCAAACTAACCATCCTTGCAGCCCTAACAAGTTGGCCCTTGACCACCCCTCTCTTTTGATGAAAAGTATGGCAGCTGGAAAAATGTAAGAATGCATTAGAGTAGGTTGTCTTCTTGTATATTTTAGAGGTAAATCCATTAAGTGAACAACATTTGACTAATTCAATGTCAAGGAAACAGATGCTCTCAGTTTGAAATTCCCATGTAAATTCAAGAAAATTAGTGAATTTAGTAATGTGTTCAAAAGGTCTTGCAGTTTATTCAAACCATTGTCGAATATTAGGAATATCAATGGGATTGATAATATTAGTCATCTTGGTTTGAATGACTCAGAGGTTACTTTTAGCGAACCATCTTTCGACCTGGGTACCGGTGACGCTGATCTTACACAAATGCGTAGGTTATATTGCCTTGGGTGTTCCATGTGTGGTGTTTCTTCCATTTATTTATTGTGTTTGCAGTTTGTGATTTTTACCGAGTTTACAAATGAAGGACTGGCTAAAATGCATTTCTGTACAAGCTTTCAGAAACAAATGCAGGAACTGTACTTCCTGACCAATCGGCATCTCCCGATTGTGTCAACTAACACCTTGCTCCTGATGGTTACCCCCTTTGCCCCACTCCTGTTACACTTCTGTGCATCATTATACTTATGTTAAAAGTTTACATATTTACTGAGTTAACTTGCTTTTATAAAAGTAGCCCATAAGTATAATTTTGAACAGTTAACAAATGGTATCTGTGATGCAGCGTTGCAGTAGTTAGTGTTGTCGCCTCACAGCAAGAGATTCTCCAGTTCGATTCTCAGCTGGGGTGCCTTCTGTGTGGAGTCTGCACATCCTTCATGTGTTTGCATGGGTCTCATCTGGGTGCTCTGGTTTCCTCCCACATTCCAAAGACATGCATCTGGAGCATTTCTCCCCAGGCCTCCACTGAAAATAGACTCTGTACCAGTCGGAATTTCCTGGTAAACAAATGTTAAATAAATAAATATGATTGTTGTATTTATCTAATAATAAATATAAACGAAAGAACCACAGTTACAGGTAAAAACAAACCGGAGAAGGATCCAAGTAGTCCGGTACCAAACACACTACTTAACTGCCACACAGTGCTGTTGATTAAAGTACTGTTTTAGTTGAAACAAATGATTCCAATGAAATTACTGACTTTCCACAGAATTCAGTAAAAAAGTTTTTATTCCAACGACCAAAGAAGGACAAAAATTACCACGAGCGCTTTCGCCTGGTCATACCAGGCTTTCTCAAGTGTAACTCCATTACAAAATTACAAGACTTTATATTAAAAGCACATTTCCTTAATTGAACTAATTAATGCTTCACAGTTAATTGTCAGATATTGAATTCATTACTGAATAGACTTTTTAACCCTATAAACCCTGTTGTATGAAAAGTACATACTTTAAAAACACTTGCTGACTCTTTATAGAACAACCCTGTACTTTTTTTAAAAATTCATTATACATATTCATGAACATCAAATACTGTTTAAAAAACCTTTTTGAACAATGAAGTACATGAAAAAATGATTAGATATACAAATAAAAATAAAAGTAAAATGAAAAATGAAAAAAATGAAATTAAATTTAAATCTAAAATCACTTATAGGACTTTATAATGTGTTCTTTTTCTCTTTTAACACTGGAGCCAAACTGGTAGCCTCATTTAAACCAGGATGCTTTGTTGCATTTAATTGCAACTGCCAGCTTAATTCCCTGATAGCTAAAAGGGTTTCCCAGTCCCCCCCTCTTTGATCTTGTTGTATTTTGTCAATGACAAAGAACCTTATGGCCATTTGCGGACAAGTTAGTGAGTGCCTGTAAAAGGCATTTGTTTCTTTTCTTTTAGCAATGTCATATTGATGTTCATATATTCTGCGTTTAAAAGCTCTGTCAGTTTTACCGACATAAAATGCCTGACAAGCCTGGCATAAACCTATATAAACCACACCTGTGGTGTTGCATGTATAGTGCCCCTTAGCGTGTAGAGTTGTATTTCTATCTAATAATAAAGACAATTTCTGCCAACAATAAAGATTTGTATTGGTTTTATTTGACCTCATTTGAGTAGTACTAGTTGCCCTTAATTGTAGTCTTCAAGAACCAAATATCAAAACTAATTTCCCTATTAAATATAATAGTAGTACTGAAGAAGCAAATCATTTTCTATGTCTACTATTAATTCTTCTTTGGTCCTTCTGCTTCATAATGCTTTCTTTATACATACAAGTTGCTTTTAATAATGAAAATATCTACATATCTAACGAAAATCTTAACTGCTGGGAAATTAGGAAGTATCCTTGTCCAGCTGCCAAATGACACATCAAAAACCCTGGAATCATCAAAAATACTATCCAGGGTAAAATCTGACCTAATAAAAAACATTGTAAATAGCTACAGGGGAAACACAGAGTGCTTGTTACCTATATATTCAGTATATCTGAAAGATTTGTATTGCTTGCATTTCATACAAAAATCAAGTAAACAAAAGTAAAAAGCGACCCTTTTTTCAAAAACAAGAAAGCAATTGGAAAGTGAATCCTGCTGTGTTTCAGTTTTGATTCTGAACTCCGACCACTGAGTTCAAGCACAGTCTGAAGCTGTCTAGAATTAGTTCTGACAGCATTAATCTGTAATATGTTTAGACTGAGGATGTTATTGGTAAACCAAGGTCAGGAAGGATGAGACAGAGAGAAAATCCTGAAAGCAGGAAGGATTTCAACATTTTGGAAGCTTTATTGAACTGACAGATTGAACTTCCTGTCTGCCTTCCTCTTGAGATAAAGAAAGAATCATTATTTGCATGAGTGATAATGGAAAGAAAGGAGAATCTGAGAAAAAGAGGCAGAGGCAGAGGCAGAGAAAGGTTTTTTTTTGGCTTTTGATTTGTGGTGCATGTGTGTGAGAGAGAGAAATTACAGAGACTGTTAACAGTGTTGCATGCTTCTTGACATTTTATTATTTGCTGTACTTAGACTACACCAAGATGTGTAAACCATTAATTTTGATAAAACCTACCAAGCAACTGCAACAGCATGCACTCAGTCTTACATACTTTTATTAAAATGGTGGTTATGACTATCCAAAGCTATCCCTTTCCAGTCATGGCATGGACAATGCACAGATAAGGTAAAAAATAACAGTAAAGTGTAGAGTGCCACGCAGACTTAATATGGATTCATTAAAACTGAAAGTACAGTTGTACAGTTAACTTACTCTAACAGTAGATGTTTGCGTAGACCAGGGTTTATTGGTTCATAGGTTGTTACTAGGCTAACAACCACTAAGGTTCTTATAAACTAGCCTACCCTAAACCATTTGGGTCCGCAAGTATCATGGGTGTCTATACGGGTTGGGGGGCATGTTAGTAGGGAGGTTACTAAGGATTTGTGGGAGGGATGTTAGTTAGTATAAAACTTTTCTTTTTGACAGCCTTTGTCTATAAGGGATATGGGGCAAGACCAGAGGTAAATGAAAAATTTTCCATCCAGTTGTCAAGGTTTCATTTGAATAGGGTCAGTGATGAATTCTTTTCCATTGGTCTGTCGTAGTAGTCCTTACAAATGGGATGTATGCTGCCCAGTATATGATATGCCCAACCAGCCTACAAAGCTTCTAGCATGTTTTACACATGCCATACGTCCACTCTTATCACATGCAGATGTGTCAGTATAAGAGGAAGTAACAGACTCACCTAAAGTCTGAACTTCCTTCCTCTGGAAAGGGAGAGTAAAACCTACTACTCCATGTCAAGTATTTTCAAAGAGAAAAAGAAGGATGCTAAACATCGAAAGTGTGATGAGAAACTTAGGGACACAGGTGGACAGTGGTCTCACTTTCGATAACCACATTGCCACAACAGTCAGGAAATCCCTCTATGTGGCACACCTCATCACTAAGGGATTTTCTTCCAGAAAAAAGGAGGTCATTGTCCCACTGTACTCATCCCTCATTAGACCCATTATAGAGTATAATGCCCTGTTTGGTATGTACCTCACAAGACATCTGCAACAGCTGGAAAGGCCACAGAAATACCTCACTAAAAGAATAACAGGCCTAAAGCAGATGCCATATGCTGACCGTCTAAAAAAATCCAGCTATACTCTGTGGCACATCGTCTTCTCAGAGGCGATCTCTGCTTAACATACAAGGCCATGTCAAACCCTGAGCTGTTGGACGTGCTCCACTTAAAGAAATCCCAATCCCTCAGAGCCACACGCTCCAGGGATCTAAACCTTGTCATCACATTGAACAAAACATGCTGGAGGTATAGGTTCCTCACCCAGAGATTTCCCCATACTCTGGAATAGACTGCCCATACATGTCAAACAGAGTGCCTCATTGGCCCTCTTCAAAAGGAACCTTGATGATTGGATGGGAGATAGGACATTCACCCCGGGGATCATGTCAATCGCCCTGCTAGACAGGGGCCCGGAGAAGTAAATATTGTGGGAAGAAATATCCAGGGAATTGGGAATTGTTATGGCTAGACTTGCATAGGCCCTAGGGCTGATAGCCTAGTACCAACCTATGAACCTATGAACCTATACCCCACTTCAGCCAGGTAAGAGATTATACAGTTTGATGGAGATAGGGCATTAGTACTGCAACACTATTCTATTTGAACATATACTGTTTATGGTAAATTAACAACACAACTGTATTATGTTTTTCATTAGATCACTGTTCCATTAGTCCTTACATGGGATGAATGCCAAAGTTCAAGAAAAGAGGGTGGATAGAATAGATCCATAGTCCAGCATTCTCTGAACAATAGCTCTAGTGAGGTCTGCTCCAGATCTGGAAACAACATCCAGCTTGAAATATGTGGTAAATGTAGCTGCTTCCAAATTAATTTATAGTCCATACCCTTCAAAGCTCCAGATATGGCAACTGCTCTAGTAGAATGAGCCTTGACATTCTTAGGGGGATCTTTTGCCATGGTCAGAGTAGCAGAATTAAATGAAAAGGGAAAGCCATCCTGAAATAATTGGTTTTGAGAGAGGCCGACCCCTTTTTCTTATGGTCATAAAATACAAAAAATGTATTAGATTTTCTATGCGCCTTAGTTTCATCTGGATAATATCTCATCTGTCTGTGTACATCCAGGCAATGAAGAATCCTTTCTTTCTTGTTATGAGGATCAGAATTGAAAATAGGGAGCTGGAAAGTTTGATTAAAAGCAAATTCAGAGACCACCTTATGCATGAAGGAAGGTTTGATTCTCATAGCCACCCTCTCCATGTGAAAGATCAAAAAAGGCTGAATAGATATAAAGGCTTGTAATTCAAAAGCCCAACTAGCACAAGTTAAAGCAACCAACAAGGCAGTGTTCCAGGTTAGAAGTTTTAGAGAAGAGCTGGCTGTAGGTTCAAAGGGACATTGACTTAGTTTTTCCAAAACAAAATTCATATTTTAGTGCTTTGATATGCAAACTCCCCCTTATGGTTTGCATGACACGGTATAGAGAGAAAAGAGGAGACCCAGTGGCAGGCATGCTGTAATGACCAAAATATGTATCTTTACTGAAGTATATACAAGGCCAAAATTGAGTAATTCACACAAGTACTGGAGAACTAGGTGAGACTGCATTTGAGTTGGGAAATTTCCCCTATTTTGGCACCAAAAAAGAAAATATTTTCCATGTGGATAGAAAAATTTCCTAGCAGCAAGTTTTCCTAGTTATCCTGCCTCCTTCAATACCTGGTGCATGTCCCAAAAAAGTTGTCTGAAAGGAAGACATGCATCAGATATAGAAGGAAAACCTAAAATCCACAAAGTCAGATTCAGATTTTACATACAGGGATGAATCGGCGCTTCCTTTTTCTCTGTGAGCAAATCTACTCTATGAGGAAGTTTTTTATAACTGTCCTTGGTCAGCAGAATGAGAAAGGAGAAAGTACATTTTCTTTACTAAACTTACAATAACAGTAGATGTTCAAAAGATCACTGCTGCAGTAGCCTAAACTATAACTGTTATTCTCTGCATAGGATATAACAGCCAGCCAGCTTCCAAAGCTTCCACACACCTTCCATGTGCTGAAACCATTGGTCAGTTCAAGCTGAGAAGACTAAAAAGATAGGTTTGGGTGCAAAGCCCTTCACAGCCCTCATGTCAACTGAGATATGGAGGCTTTGGAAAAAAAAAACAAAATACATGTCCACACCCTGGCATAAAAATCACATACACACAAAAACAAGGGAGATAGAGGGATGGAGTGGTTACTGCAGCAATGATTATTCAAACATCTACTGTTATGGTAAGTTTGCTTACACAACTGTAGTATGTTCTTCATATTGATCACTGCTGCAGTAGCCTAAGCTCTATGGGTAGATTACCATATCTTAGAAGGGAAAGGTTCAGGAGCCCATGGAGAGTGGTCCTGGCAAAGCCTGTTCTAGACAATTCAAAATACTTCACAGCTAATGTATTAGCCCTGTTAGTGTAGGAAATGGAAGCCCCTTCCTATATGAAATGAAGGTGATGTGGCCAAGATTAATTGAGCTGCATCCACTGTTATTGTCAATGTCCAGATGTCAGGGAGATTTGGGAAGATTTATTCTGTGGTCAGACTGAGTGTGCCTTTAGACTTTAATACATCAGTTCTTAGAATTCCCTACACAAAGCCAGTCTTAAGCAGTGACCAGCAGATCTATTTGTCTCATCCCTCTTCTGTAGTCAAATTATGGCAGTGGAAGGTAATGGAGATCTCAACCTATATTTTTGAATCAAAAAGCTAGTCAATTAAAGTACTTAAAACTGAAATGTGTTAAGTACACAAGCCATGCAGCTGACCATCTACTGGCTTACTTTCTGGAAGTCCTGGTTTTAACCAAGTAAACTGTTAAAGAGATGTTCCCTGTGCTGCAGTACTCTGCACATTTTGCTCTTCTTATACCGTGATACCTGGGATAATACAGCTGGATCTGTTATCTAGTTGACAAGACTTCTGCTGTTTTTCCTGCTTTGTTATTGTTAAAAGCAAATCAATTAAAACCCAAACTAAAAAAAAAAGAGAGAGAGAGAGAGAAAACCAACTCATTGTCTTACTGTACACAATTACCCACTGTTATGGATACACTGTTTAGATTTTGTTCACATTTACTGCAATGTGTAGCAATTATGTTAGGGCCCCAAGTAAATTTAACCAAATGTGCTTACAAAACCAGAAACACACAAAGCTACACACATATCAGTTAATAACATTATTTAGTATTTTTAGCAGCTGAGCAGGATGAAACATAGGAGCCCTTTTAGCCATGTCCTAATTACAGTAAACAAACCAATAACAGCACGTTTTCAAAGTATGTTCAATGCAAAGGCATTTCAGCATAACTTAATAAAACTGTAATAATGCAAATGCATATAAAAAAGCCATGAAGTATAAATTGCTGAAAAGATTATGTATACCATGCACCCAATACCACTCATGTAACTAGGCTATATACTAGTTCTAATTACTACAGAAACTGAAACTTGAGAGTGAAGGATTAGGTACATTAATAAATGCCCCCAGAAATTCAGAAATCAAAATTCATGAGCACAAATCATGGTAGAGCACTGATCAAGCATGGCTACATGCAGGTACAGCCCGTGTGAATGAATATTAACAAGTGGAAACAATAGGGCATGTAAAATACAAATGAACATAGAACAAATTAAAGATAATAGAAAAAGTTAAAATAACAGCAAAACTATTCACATTTTACAATACAGTGATTGAGATTATCCAAAAAGTACAATATAAAGGTATCCAGAAAAGTTAAGAACCATCAGGATACTGTAGTTGTGGATTTGCTATAATATTGGAAGTAGTCAAGTATGCAAGCAAAACTACACACACATAAATAAGCACAGGAAAGCAAGCTAAGGAGGAGAAATGACAGAAAGGTTACAAATAGGGTGTGCTGGGGACAGGGATGTAGGAGATGAGCCATTTATGTAAACAGAAGCATTCATCTTGCTACTAGAGGTGGGTATTAAGGTCTCTTCTATAGTTGGGAAGTTTAGAATTTTCTCTGATGGACTGAGGGAAAGGCTGCCAGAAAGAGGAGGGAGCTACACAGAAAGCACATCTTGTAGACTAAAGGGAAGATTTCGGAGTGGTGAGAGAGAGGGCACAGCTTCTGGCAAGTTGCTTAAGTTTTAAGATTAATTTTATTTTTACAGAGTTTGGCTGAAAGTGGTGCAAAGGATTCAAGCCATAGTAGATTAAACAGTTGGGTGCCAAGAAGGTTGTCCATTTAATAGGGAGCTGTTTTACTTTTATAAGCATGAGGCAGTGGTGTTCTTAGGAGGACAGAGCCAGTGATAAAGTGGCAAATATAATTAGGGATGGTTTGGAGTGCAGTGGTGTTATGTTACTAAGACAAAAATTACCATACCATTCTCAAGCTGGGTTAGCAGGACACCTTTACCAGTAGCAGATCTGGTACGTCAGGAGGGAAAAAGGAGAGAGTTTTTTTCCTCAGAAAAGCAAAAAGTTTATTTTAGACTTTTTTTTTTTTTTTTTTTAAGAATTGAAAGCTGAGAGACTGTTCAAGCCAGGGGGCTACTTAAAGGAAGTTTTGGTTTCCATAAAGGTGGTGTTTAATTGAGAAATAAAAAGGTAGATTGGGCAATCAGAAAGTGTATGGAGAGTTCTGAAAAGTGCAGTTTTGTTTTTTGGTGAGTTCAGAAGTAGGCTGTGCTCTGTTAACCAATGCTGAAATCAATGCAGGTGTGACTAAAGTTGTGACTAGATAATTAAAAGGAAAGGATTAGATCTGTAGATGACCATGTCACCTGCATAACAGAGAAGGTTGTCCATTTAATAGGGAGCTGTTTTACTTTTATAAGCATGAGGCAGTGGTGTTCTTAGGAGGACAGAGCCAGTGATAAAGTGGCAAATATAATTAGGGATGGTTTGGAGTGCAGTGGTGTTATGTTACTAAGACAAAAATTGCCATACCATTCTCAAGCTGGGTTAGCAGGACACCTTTACCAGTAGCAGATCTGGTACGTCAGGAGGGAAAAGGAGAGAGTTTTTTTCCTCAGAAAAGCAAAAAGTTTATTTTAGACTTTTTTTTTTTTTTTTTTTTAAGAATTGAAAGCTGAGAGACTGTTCAAGCCAGGGGGCTACTTAAAGGAAGTTTTGGTTTCCATAAAGGTGGTGTTTAATTGAGAAATAGAAAGGTAGATTGGGCAATCAGAAAGTGTATGGAGAGTTCTGAAAAGTGCAGTTTTGTTTTTTGGTGAGTTCAGAAGTAGGCTGTGCTCTGTTAACCAATGCTGAAATCAATGCAGGTGTGACTAAAGTTGTGACTAGATAATTAAAAGGAAAGGATTAGATCTGTAGATGACCATGTCACCTGCATAACAGAGAAGAGGAAGTTGGGTAGGTTGAAGGGAAACTTGTTAATGAAGACAGCAAAGAGTGGTAGGGACAGAATAGACTAGGGGGACTCCTTTGAGAAGTTAGGCAATGTTGGAAAGGACTTACCTTAAGTTTGAAATGCTTGTTACCAAAAGCTTTGGAACCATGGTAAAAAATCATTGCTAATTCCAATTTCTACCAGAGCTCTAAAGGGGAGAATGAAGTCAATTACATCAAAGGCTTTAGTGAGACTGATAAACAGGGCACCTCTTAAGTTATCTACATCTGTGTTTATAAGATGTCACTGATGAGAGTCCAAAACACAGTCATAGTGCTGCAGCATGAGCAAAATACATGTTGTCTATGGGGGAAGAGGTGACATTGCTGGATGTATTTGAACAGTTTATTGTAGACAATTCTTCAAGCAGCTTTCCTAAAGTTAAAATGACAGTGATGGGTGGAAGTAGTGGGAAAGGTATGTCTGCCCTGGGAATAGTTTATTAACTGTTGTCTTCCAGATTAAGGTCATATTGCTTTTGGGGAGACAAATGTTAAGGATATGGGTTAAATGGAGGGATGGGTGCAAGCTGTAGTAGTTTAGAAATCAGAGGAGAATGTTGTCTTAGTGAGGTAGGGAACCAGACTGGATATTGTTAAGTAGATCCACTTTGTCCTTTTTGTTTAATGAGTTTGAAGTAGAATTGAGGTAAATGGGAAGAGGGGATTATAGGGAGGAGGGGGTAAGAGAGAGCTCAGATAGGGTAGGTTTATGAATTCTTGGATGACGTCACTAGATGTAAGAATGGTTTTGCCACACAGGATAATGGTAGAAGAGTTGGGGGTCTTCTGTTCATAAGTTCATAGGTAGGTACTAGGCTATCTGCCCGAAGCATTTATAAGCCTAGCCAGAATGTGTTGGCTTTCTCCACCCCCTTAAATTAGTTCCCTGTGCCTCTGCCCAGCAGAGCCACTGAAGTGATCCCCGGGGTAAACCTTCTGCTTCCCATCCACTTGTCAAGGTTTCTCTTGAAGAGTGTTAGTGAGGAGCTCTGCCTAATGTTGATTGGAATCTTGTTCCAAAGCATGGGAAGTCTCTGGGACAGGAATCTATCCCTCCAGCACGTCCCATTTACTGTTGTGGTGAGGTCTAGATCCCTAGAGTGTGTGGCCCAAGGGGATAAGGTCCTCTTTAGGTGGAGCATGTCCACCAATTCTGGGTTGGACATGGCCCTGTATGTCAGGCAGAGATCACCTCTGAGTAGGCGACATGCAACCAGGTACAGCTGGAGTTTCTTCATTTGAGCTGCATAGGGCATCTGTTTGAGGCCAGTGATCCTCTTGGTGAGGTACTTCTGTGGTCTGTCCAGCTGTTGCAGGTGTCTCATAAGGTACATCCCAAATGGAGCGCTGTACTCTATGATGGGTCTGATGAGTGATGAGTAGAGGGGCACAATGACCTCTTTTGATCTGGATGCAAACCCTTTTTTGACTAGGTGGGCCACATAGAGGGACCCCCCCAACCACTTTGGCAATGTGATTATCAAAGAAGAGATCACTATCCACCTGGGTCCCCAGACTCCCTATTATGCCCTCCGTATCCAGGGGGCCATCACCCATGTGTTGTCTTATTTCCTGTAATTATGTTGACTTATTTCGAGAATTTCTTGAAGGAGTGCAGGAGATGTGCTTGTTTGGACAAATGTTCAGTTCTGAGAGAGAGAGAGACAGAGAAGGATTGTTGGCAGATTGTGCAAAACTGCAATGGAAACAGAGATGGAAGTGTTTTATATGACTCCAAAATTGCCAATGAAACTGTGTAGACAAATTGAATAGGCTAGTTAAACTTAAAATAGCTTTAAAATGACAAAAATGTATACAGGCAAAAAATGCAATGGAGATATTGCTCTAGGTAGGAGGCTGCTATGTAGACAAAGGCATTACATCTGAAATTAAGAAATAGGTGAAGAAAGTTTGAGAGGTGGGAACATTGTGAAGTGTACTGAAGTGGCAGAAATGAAATGGATTGTCAAATTACAAGCTGATAAAAACCCCGGCTTAAATTATGTTGGACCTTTAAAGCCTGCCTAAAAAGCTTACAGGTTTTCATATCAGAGTTAATGGATGTGACTATCATATTGGTTGATAGCTTCTTTAAATTAGGTTGATTTTTTGATGTAGTAGATCTGAAGAAGCACTTATAGTGTGAAAGCACTAATCTCTTCTTTCATGCCTCTCCCGTATGCTTTTATTTATTTATTGGATTAAAGTATATGTTTTAGCCACAGTAGTCACCTTGATTCTTTTTTCATGGATTTTATTTGTGCAAGATCAACCTTTAGCTTCTTGTGGTATATTTTTGGCCACTTTGTGTTTTCTACTACTGCTGCAGCACATGGCTGAAGGCTCTAAAGTTGAACTGGATTCTAACCCAAGATTGTTGAGTAGATCTGCTTGTTGTGGACAACTCAGTAGGATTATGAACTTGGAAGGTAACCCATTATTGCAAATTACTGTGTCTGGGAACTTTATAGAGAATGAAGATGTTACCAATGACTTGGAAGCATTGTCAAAAGAACTGGAAAATCCCTTATTTAAGTTAAAAAGGTTTCAGATTGCACCTAGAAGCCTGTCTGCATTACAGAGTGACCCCCAGAGATCTTAGAGTGTTACGTATGCTGACTTATAGGGAGACCTACCCTGAACTATTAAGATGCTGGCAAGCCCTCAACATTGAATTGAGATTCAATTATATTAGACTTTTAATTTAATTATTTTCTCTTGTAGAAAAAGAGCTCTTCATGAGTACTGAGCCACTGCAGAATGAAACTCAGCAGAAATATACCTCGGAGATGTTTCAGTCCAGATTGGATGCAATTTATAATTTATATTCTGCATATGACATCAGGTTACAATGGCAGAAAAAGAAAAAACTACAGAAGAACTTTTTGTATTTTAAAAATGGCCATATATTTGAGTGGTCAAGATTTAACAAGAATGCAAATAATTCCTCTAAAAGGGCCAATGATACAGGGACTGTAATGTAAGGAATAAATGAAAATATTAATGATGACTCTCCTGTGATTGCTCATGAATCAAAGGAATATGTTCCACCAGCTACTGATGCCTTACAATGGATAGTTATTCCAGTCCTTAAGCCAGAGGGTGGTGCTAAACACAAGAACAATGGCAGTAGTAAATTAACTTCTACTTCTGCACAGGTTTTTCTAGAGCTGCTAGTGATAGTGAAACTTCCAGCAATGGCCGGGGGGGGGGGGGGTCAGTGTCATTGAGTCATGGATGGAAGAGGAGGAAGTTATCAGGGGAACAGAGACCCCAGGTGAACAGCTTAGCAGCATGGAATTGGAAAACCTAGTGATTAATTTGTCTTCATTTCACCTGTCAGAGCAGCATATGTATGTGTTAAGCAAAGGATTATCATTTATACCAGTGAGACATTCGGAGGTGAGTGACGTTATGCTGAATCCTAAACTGTTTGCAAGGAACATAATGCTCAAACTGTTTTTATTCCATCCACTGATGCGAACAGTGTTCATGGATTTAGAACACCTAGTACATTTTTACCACAGCCTCACCCACTTGTTGAAGCATTCCTTAAAGTTTATGAGAATGATGTGTTTAATGAACATCATTCCAATTGCACACAGAAGTTTTATAACATAACTGAGAGTAAATGGCTAGCTTTGAGGGAACTACATGATAATCCTAACATCTTTATGCATCCCGCTGATAAGGGGTGGGAGCAATTGTGGTAGTTGATGTAGCTGTATACTTACAGAAAATGGAGTTGATGCTTACTGATGTGCACACTTATTTCAGATTTTCTAAATTGGATGTCAGTAAGATGCTTAAGTACATGCATGACTGTATGATCGTTTTATGACAACAGCCTTTACTAAGAAGGATTTTGAGTATTCGACTGTAACAGATCCATTGAGTGTGGTAATCCATGGTCTACCTAAAGTCCACAAACAGTTAATTGACCCTCCAATGCAACCCATTGTATTGGGTTGTGGTTGACTGACTGAGCCTTTGTTGGTTTATGTAGAAACAAAGTTAAAACCTGTTGTTAAGAAGGCTCCCTCAGTTCTTAAGGATACAGAGCATTTTTTACGGACACTTGGTCACTGCTTTGACATTTTGGAAAGGGCCAATGATTTGTGTTCTGTTACCTTATATGTATCTAGTTTGTTTACTGTTATTCCCAATAATACAGGTATTGAGTCCATCATGAACATTTTAAGGACCACTAGTGACTATGATAATGGACAAATTGACCTTATTTGTTTTATGCTGTGGGACAGCCCTATTAATTAATTTGTTTTATGATTCTGTTAGGTATCTTGACAGTACCTCTTATTTTAAATTTACTTTGAATTTCTCAAAGCAGTGCATAGATTTCCTTGATGTTTCTTTGTCCTTCTGGGAGAATGGGAAAGTGGATACTTCCTTATATAGGAAGAAATTTAGGAAAAACACTTTGTTGCATAAAACAAGTATGCTTCCGTCCCATGTCTATGATAATATTGTTAAGGGACAGTTTCTTAGGATTTCTAGATAGCATACTAGTGACACTGAATTTTTGGAAGCAACTGAGAGCCTGGGTAAAGAATTCTTTGATAGGGGTTATCACCCCAAGGAAATACAGAGTGCCCATTCAGAAGTTATCAGACTGAGGACAACTAAAGGTTGACCTTATTTTGATAAGGCACTTCAATCTGTGAACAGACCTTCTGTGCCACATAATACTGCTTATGATGGCACTTCTACCACTAGATTAATGTTGACTTATAGCAGTGAATATGGAAATGTCTGTAATATTGTCAGGAGAAATAGGCCTATCCTGCTGTCAGAAGACAATATTAGGAACATTGTCAGTGATAGACCCTATTTTGGGTTTAAGAACAATCCATCTTTGAGATGACATATTTTTTATGGACCTAGGATAAAGAAGAAATGTCCATCTAACAGGGCTGGTACTTTCCCTGTAAAGCCTGTAAAGCATTCAATATGATCACTTCAAATTAATTTGTACATTCCCTAACACACATCGTATATAGTTTGACTACATATACTGATTGTAAAATGAGGAATTTGGTTTATTTGGCAAACTGCAGACATGTAATTGTTATTATATTGGAAAAACCAACAGGCTCTTGAAAGAACATGGTTTGCAGCATATGAGTGACACTAGGAATGGAAAAAGCCTTCTAATGTCTTGAATAAACATATTTTTAATAACCCAGGGCATTCTTTTACATTTACTGTGCTGGAAATAGTTGTTTTACTTGGAAAGGGCTGTAGAATCCCTGGCTCTATGAATTATATCTGCCTCAAGACTGGCATCCTCTGCTGGGGGTCCCATGACCACGGGAAATGCTGTTAGGAAACTGCAAAAAGGACTGTACTGAAACTTCTCATACCACATATACTTAGTCTGGGGCTGGTTTCTCCCTCTTTCTCCAGATCCCCAATAAGACTCATGTTAACAATTTGTGCCCCTGCCTCCTGCCTAGCAGTTCTACCATGTAGTTAACATCACTGACCTTCCTTACTACCTTGTATGGTCCCTCCCAAGCTGCCTGCAGCTTGTTGTGTCTGACAGGAATGACAACCATTACCTGCTGCCCTACAGCATACTCTCCAGCTCGAGCATTCCAGTCATACCAGACCCTTTTCTGCTGTTGGGGTTCTGCCAGGTCCTCCTGAGGCAAGCTCATGAGTTCCATGAGACTTTTCCTGAAGTTTAGGACATATGCCACAACAGTCTCCTTGTGGAATTCACACTCACTCTCCCACTTATCTCAAATTAAATCTAGAGGTCCCCTCACCCTATGCCCATATAGCAACTGAAAGGGTGAAAAACCTGTGGATTTCTGGAGTGCCTCTCTTTAAGCAAACAACATATGAGGCAAATATTAGTTCCAGTCCCTTTTAAACTAGTCTGCAAATGCCTATAGCATCATCTTGAGTGTAGAGTTTAACCTCTCAACATTACCATTATTCTGGGGATGGTAGAGGGTGGTCTTTAGGTGCTTCACCCAACAGTACTTCCACAGACAAGCTAGCAGATTAGACATGAAATTGGCACCTCTGTCAGTCAGTATTTCTTTTGGGAAACTTACCCTGCTGAAAACCTCTAACAAAACATTTGCCACCTTTTCTACCTCAATGGAGGACAGAGATACTGCCTCAGGGTATCTGGTAGCATAATCTACTACCACTAGGATATACTTTTTCCCTGTGGAACTTGGGGTACTCAGAGACCCCACAATATTCACAGCTACCCTCTGAAATGGCTCCTCAATCACAAGCAAAGGCATCAGAGGAGCTTTCACCGTGTCTCCTGCCTTGCCTACCTTTTGGCACTGCTCACAGGTCCTGCAGTACCCTGTTACATCTCTGGAAATCCCAGGTCAATAGAAGTTCTGCATAATATGTCTCTTTGTACGTTTTAGGGCCATATGACCTGGAAAGGGAATATCGTGGGCTATGGCTAGACGTGCCAGATGGTAGGCTCTGGGCACTATCAACTGCAATATTCTCACACCCTCTAGCCCTCACTCTGAGGTCCACTCTATACAGTAACCCTTTATCCCAGTATGCAGATTCCCCATTCCCTTGAGAATCAGGTGCCTCACTAGCTACCTGCCTCAGGCCTTGTAATGTAGGGTCTGAGAGTTGAGCCTTTCTCAACGCTCTCTTTGTAACCCTTCCCAGCTCTCCTTCCACAGAAAGTCTGGCATCCTCTGACAGTGGTTCCTCACTGTCGGCCTGGGTATTACTACTACTCACCACTGCCCTTGGAGTTACTCTGTCCAAGGGAACATCAGTACCCACAAGAAGCTATGGCTCACTTTCAGTCTCACTGCCACATGGTAGCTCCCTCCCTGAAGTAACCACCTGACCAGTCCTGGCTGCAAGTGTGCAGTCTGTCTGGGTCTCCCCCAGGGTTCCAGACCCAGATGCTTGTCTCCAAGCCTGACTGCATGTAACTGCATGCACACATGGTACTGCATTATCAAAATCATTCCCTATCAGGACATCTGCAGGGATATCCTCAAACACACCTACTTGCTTGCTTCCTTTTCCACCCTCCCAGTCAAGGTGAACCCTAGCCAAAGGTATTTGGAATGGGGTCCCTCCTAAAGCTCTGACTGGAGTAGACTGCCCAAGCAAGTAGTGCTCCTCTGTAATCATTGCAGGCTTCACAATGGTTAGTTCAGAGGCTGTGTCTGTCTTAGCCATGGTCTCTTTCCCATCCACTAAGATAGGATATAACCTCTTGTGGTAGTTTGGTACCCTTGTTGTCTTGAGACAACTTAATGTTGGAATTTTGTCATTCCCACTTACTGGCTCTCCTACCTTTTGTTCCCCACCTTGTCTTCATGGACATCTCTATGCTACATGGCCCCACTGGTTGCATTTAAAACATTTAACCCTTGTTCCTGGACATGTACCTGGACTAGTGGCTTTCCCTGATACTGGCAGTCTCTGTTGGGGTAGTCTGGGCTGCCCACCATGGGTTCCCTTAGATCCATGAGCAGCACTGGGTGTCCTTTCCTATACAGTGATGCCCTGCTTGCTAGGTATGGGTCTCCTTTCTTCCGCAACTCATCTGCAGTAGTGCATTGTCTATTAGCAAATCAGATTCTCATGTCCTCAGGCAAAGTGCTAAGGGCTTGTTCCCATGTCCTCAGGCAAAGTGCTAAGGGCTTGTTCCCTCACAAAATGTCTCCAGCTCTTCAGAAGTGGTGATCTGACATCCACTCACCCACCTATGAAAATAAGTGTTTAGTTCAGCAACATATTAACACACACTTTCATCTGCCTTGTGTCTATGCTCACAAAACATTTTCCTATAAGTGTAAGTTGTTAACTTAAAATATTCTCGCAAATACATTTTGACTGTATTATAATTTAAACAATCTGTATCAGACAGTTTAGAAATTGCAGTTACAGCTTTACCATGGAGGCAGGGGGTCAGGAACCATACTCAGAGCCCTTGGTCAACATCATACTGTTTGCATACCCTCTCAAACAGATGAATGAAACTGTCAAAATTATCCCCCTCTGTAAATTGTGGAAGAAATTTACTGACCTTTGTTGCTTCTGGGATTTGATTACTCCCTTCTCCATTACCTCCATAACCCTGGTGAAGAGTCAGCATCTCCTTTTCATGTTGTCTTTGCCTCTCCTTCTCCTCAGATTTCAGGTGTTGCAGTTTCTCATTTTCTTCAGCCTTCAGACATTGCAGTTTCTCATTTTCCTCAGTCTCTAAATGCCTAATTCTCTCTACTGCCTCTATTTTCAAATGCTTGGCCTCTAGCTCAAGTATCATTAACTCCAGATGGATTTTTAAGTCCTCTGTGGAAAGGCTGAGCTGTCCATTTTATGAGAGTTGTACATGTCCAAGGCCAGTCTAATTGTCCTCCTGGTTGCTAGTCTGTGATGCAGCTGTGACTAAAGCTGCAATCATGTCTGCTTTAGTCAGATTGGCATGCATCAGCCTTTAGCAAAGCACATCTCAGCCAACTGGCTCCTTGGCAGCTTGCCATACTCTTCTGCTGACACGTTTGCCTGTTCTCCCTGACTAACTAAGCTAACAAAAAAAATAAATAAATAAAACAATTGTGATATGAATTGTGATTGCTCACTGGGTGGCTGATTGAGAGTACAAACACCTTCAGTGACCACTGTACACAGGCTATAGGAATTCAATATCCACACCGCTACAAGCCAGTTAATATGTGAGGTGGCTAACTCACCACTATCACCCAATTAATATGTGATGTGGATATCTCACCATTGCCAAACAACTAATATGTCACATCCCTGCACTAGCCCAGTAATCAAGGAGCCTCAGTCCTCACCACTAGTACCAGTGAATGGTGTACACATTGGGAGGATGACAAGTACACACACAGTAAAGTACAATTTCCCTTAATAGCACACAGAGATCACAGTCAGTCTGGGGCTGGTTTCTCCCTCTTTTTCCAGATCCCCATAAGAACCCCCACTGGCACAGCTATAGGGTTAAGATCTCAGCTGAGAATCAAGCCAAAACCTCCAGCACCCCTCTGTCCAACCAGTGCTTCGTGTCCCTGCCAAAATAGCGGACACACACACACACACACACACACACACACACACACACACACACACACACACACACACACTTTGAGATTTGAATTACACACACACACACACACACACACACACACACACACACCTGGGGAAGGCTGGCACAAGTTTACTAGCTATGCCCCCTTCTGCCCAGACTATAAGGTAGTTATCATTGCCACTAACCCCTACTTATCAGCTATTTAAAGGCCCTTACAAAGTGTGACCAATCCTACTGTTTAATGTTACTATTGTCCAAATGGTAAGTGTGACCAAAACCAAGGCTATTTAGGAGTGGTCTGTACATTGTCACCAAATATATATGCCAGTACTCTAAGAGCTTAAATATCTGTAAACAAACCAGCCACAAAGATGGGTTTAAATATATTTAATAATAAATAATAAAAGAATAAAACAATACTCAATCAACACAGTAACTGCAGAATTCGGAAGCACAGGAAATATTTTAAGACAACATTGTAGGACAGTCGGAAATAAATACAGAAAACATCTAAACTAATCTTTACTATATTCCTATCTATATCTAAGAAAGATTACTGTACACTGGTTACTTACTAATAGCAAGCCAAGTGCTGATGAGAGGATGTTTCCAGGTCCAAGACAAGATACAAAATGCACAGTCCTTCTCAGACAGAGTTCTTAAATTAATATCAAACCTTACTGCTGGGTCAACTTGGATGACGTCACTCTTTGTCATCTGCCTTCAGTTCCCAGGCTAACAGATACTAACAGAATTCTATCATCTCTGTGTGAGAAGTACATATCTCTCAGATGTGTCTGCACTGAGCTGAAACTGACAGATAACAGAATCATGAAACACTTGGATTTCAACTTATTTTCCTGAAGTTTTGCAAGTTAACTCTGTATGTTCCAGCTTCTACCACTAAAACATGCATTTGCACAGGTATCTAGTTTATATACATTTCTGTTCTTTTCTAATAGAGTACAATGTAGTTACATTCTTGAAGCTCAGTACATAACATACAGTTCTGTATAAAGTATAACAATATATTTACAAATGACAGAATTATTTACAAAATTCCAGCTGGCTGGGCTGGCAGCATCACACCAGGCATGCAATGCAGAGTAACTGCAGGTCTTGTGGTAGAATTTTATGGCTGTAGTGGTTGCATTTTGAAAAATCAGAGGTCTTATCCAGGACTGAAAACACCAAAAACATAAAGTACGATAACTGAAAGCATTAATATTTAGGCTGAATTTTCATAAAAAAACATACAGTCACCGATATAAACACCACACAATACTTAATCCTGAAAAATAGATGAATCTGTTAACAGTAATAAGTATTCTACAATTAGGCTTGATGACCTGATGAATGTAGGAATAAACTTAGGAAAACTATAATGTTGTATCTAAAGCTATGAACTATGATGAAAATAAAAACTCTAACTGAAATCCTATGTAATTTTATAGGTAATATGTAACCCAACGTTTCTAAAATAAAATAATACACCATACGAAAACTAACTGGTCACAAGAAAATATCATAAAAACAAAAAACAAGATAGTAGATGACAATATCAATTTAATAAAAAACACAAGCTTTCACTTGAAAACATGCTTTCACAATTAAATTTTAAAAATCCACAGCTTGCCATTGCATACCCATAATAATGCCATTAATTTTCTAATTAATGATGGAAGCCCTTCTGTTTCAGAACAGGGGCAGTGCTCATTAATACCAGGTGCTTCAGCAACATTTAATCTAGTAACCCATTCATATTGAGACACTTCAGTTCTATTCTCACCTCTCCTAATACCATCAAAAATCACATCTAATACTAAAAACTTAAAACAGTGTGAGTTACCATAGGACAGAATGTGTAACTACGGCTCTAGTAGCATTTAATTTCCTGATGTCATATAAATGCTGTGCAACTCTATCATCTAATTTTCTCTTAGTCTTCCCAACACAGAAAGTTGTGCAAGCTGTGCATTTAGCCAAATAAACTAAGTCAGTGCTATTGCAACTGGCATATTGAAATAATTAATATTTGCGTTTAGTAACTGGATGTATAAAATAACTAGTTGCATCAATACAGTTGCAATAATTACATTCCCTACATGGAAAAGTACCTTTCACAATCTGCATATCTGTCCCTAAGTACTGGAGTTAATTGATGTAGATAACCTATAGCAAAGTTGTCACTTCAAGTTACATTTATTTTTGAACACTATCCTGGGGTTCTGACCAACAATTTGTCTAATATCAGATGAAGTCAAAATAGGCAAATTCTCCTATATAATATTCATTATTAATAGAACATTACTTGAGTATGTCATAATATATGGAACACACATATTGTTATTAAAATTAGCAGCACATATCCATATCCCTAATGCCTCACTACAAACCCAACATCATTCCAACACTGTTAGACAAAATCAAGTGCAGTGGTGATTTCTTTATGACTATAGACATTATGTAAGAAATAAAAAATGTATGTACTCAGCATAACGTTCCATCTGTTTTGACTATTTTCATTCTTGGCAAAACTGAAGACAGGAATAAAAACAATGCCAAAGAAACTCAGAAGGCTGCATGAATATCCAAAAGCAAACTGCCATTTATTTTAGTATAACTTGTTAAAATCCACTTTTAAAGTAGTACAAAATCCACTTAAAAGTTGCACAAGAGCTTTCATCTTCCACAAGATACAAATGCTTTATCAAATGCAACATTATAACTTATGAGTCAGATTAAAAAGTGAATGAACAAGTCACATGTTCACCTTTGCTTCAATTTCTTAAAGGAGAAGTAGTCTTTAACTCCATCATAAATTAAGATACTTAAAAAAGATAAACTGTTCATTAAATAAAACAAATATATTACTAAGCTGCAAAAAAACATAATATAAAGGACAGATCTCATGCAATAGTTAGATGTTAATTGTGCTAAATTCAGAACTAGTACATAGAAGCAAAGGTGAACATGTGACTTGTTCATTCACTTTTTAAACTGGCTCATAAGTTACAATGTACAGTACAGGCAACGTTGCCATAGATCTGGTTGAATGAGACTTTAAGGGCTTTGGTAAGGGGAGATTTAATTTGTTATTGATAAATGAAATACAATATGTCAACCATCTAGCTAGAGTTACATTTGTAACTGATTCACCCAATGTATTATGTGTAAAGGAAACAAATAGTTGATCTGTTTTTCTAATTTGTTTTGTTCTGTGTAAAAAGAAACACAATTGTCTATGAACATCCAGTAAGTGCAGTATATATTCCCCTTTATTTGTAAATTTTGGAAAGAATGCTGGCAAATTAATAGATTGGTTGATGATGGATTCTGACACCACCTTAGGCAGGAAAGAAGCATTGATATGTAATGTAACCCTATCCTTTTAAGATCACATTTAGCTGCAGGTTCAAAGGGAGAATGAATTAATGCTTGCAGTACCAGATTTAAATCCTGTGGTATCATGGGGGGTTTATAAAAGGGTCTTATCCGAAGGGTGCCTCTCAAAAAGGTCTTGCACAGTTTAGAGGAAGCCAGTGAAGAATTCTGAAATTACACTGAATTTTAGAGATTGCTGTGAGTTGAACTTTAATAGCTGATGAACTAGCACCTTCATTAAATAAACTCATTAAAAATTCTAGAACAGATTGAATTGGAGCTGAGCAGGGGTCTATATGATTTTGCTCTGCCCAATAAACAAACCTTTTCCTTTTACTCCTGTAGAGTTGCCTAGTAGAAGGTTTATGGGAAGATAAAAGTATGGAATAGACAGGGGAAGACAGCATTGGTTGTATGACTATTAAAGGAATTGGAGAAACCATGCTGCTAGTTTGAGATCTGAGATATCTGGGCGAACCATGCCTGTCAGCAAGACAGGAGGTCTGGAGTTGGATCCAGAATCCAAGATGAATAAAGTAGATAAGGCCAAAGGAAGGAAAACCAAATCTGTTGAGGCCAGGAAGGTGCAATGAGGATAACTTTGCTCTTCAACCAAGCTTCTTTCTGAAAGAATTTGGGTATTAGGGGAGTCAGAGGATAAGTATACAGAAGACCGGGGGGGGGGGGATCCTGGAGTAGAGCATTCATTGGTGATTCCACCAATGGGGGGATCAGGGCAAAGAAGCTGTTGCACTTATTGTTTAGGGGTAATGCAAAAAGAGTGCAGCAAGGCTGGCTCCACTGACTGAAAATTATTAACATCACTTTATTGTTGAGAGTCCAATTATGAGGTAGTAAAATGGAACTGCTCAGTTTGTCTGCTATCACTTTGGACATCCCCAGAATATGCATTGCTATTAGAAAGTGGTTGGAAGATATCACCCATTACCACATTCTGAGAGCTTCTCACACAGGGGATAAGATCTGGTTCCCCCTTGTTTGTCTATGTACCAAACTACTGATGTTTTGACTATCTGGATGGAAATGATATGCCAGTTGGCCTCTTCAGGGGGCCAGGTGCCTTGGACTGTTTTCTCCAGGAAATGCCCCCCCATCCTATCTGGGAAGCGTCCATGGGCACTATGGCCTTGGACTGAGGGAGGATGAAAGGACAACCTTGTAACACCTGTTGTGACTACATTCACCAGCAAAGATACCATTTGAATACCTGGGTTATTCTTATCTTCACTGATATGGGTTGAGAAAGCATTGACCATTGTGTTGCTAGCATCCACTGTAGAATTCTCATGTGGAATCTTGCTAAAGGTACTAAAATTGTTGCCACTGTTATTGATCACAGGGCTTGCAGAATCAATTGGGCTGAAATTATAGTGCTGCAAACTATTTTCCTGACCTACTTCCTTGTCATTTTCACTCTTGATAGTGGAAGAAAAGCTACCACAGATACTGTGTTGAACACTGCTCCTATGTATTCTAATGTCTGGGTTGGTTGTAAATTAGACTTATTGTAATTTATGGTTATTCCAAGATGTGGAGAAGTCTGTAGCACCTGATCTTGTGCTTCTATCAATTGATGCCTCATTGGAGCTGTAATGAGTCAGTTGTCTGTATATGGAAACACCCAGAATCCTTACAGTTGCAAGTCAGCTACTACTACTGCCATGTACTTGGTGAACACTCTGGGGGCTGTGGTAAGGCCAATGGACAGTGCACTGAACTGATACTGACTGGCTCCCAGACGGAAGTGTAAGTATTTTCTGGATTGTCTGTTCATCTTTATGTGATATTACACATCCCGAAGATCTATCAAGCACATCTAGTCATCCTTGCTCAGAAAGGGCAGAATGGACAAAACCATGACCATCTGGAAGTTTGTGTGTCACACTGACTTGTTCAGTACACTGAAATCCAAAATTAGTCTCCAGTCCCCTGTTTTCTTTGGTACCAAAAACAATCTTGAGTAAGTTCTGGATTTTATTTGGTCTGGTGGGACCTCTTGGATGACTCTTTTTTTCTAGCAGCTTTTTGATTTCTAGTGCTGATGCTTTCCTCTGACTAGGTGGAACATCTGAACATTTTCTTGACAATGGAGGAAGTAGGGAAAATGGAATTATATAACCTCTGTAAATAATTCTCTGCTGCCAATTGTCTTTTGTTATATCCAGCCAGGCTCTCTGGTGCAGATATAAGTGATGCCTGACTGCATCCAAAGGTAGGCAATAGCACCTCCATTTAGGAGCACTGAAAGGGTCTGTTGGAAAGGGAGGCTCTAGACCCCTGGTTTTACAGGCCTCCCCTGCTACAAGGATATTGCCTTCCACCCCACCCCCTGCCTCTGGGGGACCTACCTCCATGTGTGTCCTAGAAAAGACCCTGGGGCTTTCTGAGCCATATTGTTTTGACTTGCCCATTGATTCCTGGAAAAGGTCCTTTGAGGAGATGGATAAAAGCACACCCACTGCAGAGAGGGTCTTTCTGTATTTTTCACACCTGGACAGTTTTTCCTTCACTTTGGGGCCAAACAAAGAAGTGCCATCAAAGGGAGCATTGACGAACAAGGACTTGAAGGGCTCCATAAAATCATACAGGTGTACCCAAGCATGCCTCCTGGTGAAAATGCCTGAACACACAGCCCTTGAGGCACCTTCTGCAGTGTGCAAGATAAGACTCATAGATGAATTAGAAATAGCTTGTATGGTAGGTAACTGAGAGACTACTGAAGATTTAGCCTCAGCAGTTTCAGTTCCAGAAAGAGATTTCAATAGCTCTTTAATCAAATCTCTTTGAAGCCTTGTAAAATGAGCCAAATAGTTCAGTGATCTGACTGCAAAAGTCACTAAAGTATAAACATGTTTCTGAAATCTGTCTATCACCCTAGACTCACTATTAGGAGGATGGACAGTGGAACTCTGTTATGTGAGTTCCTTTTTTGTAGCTGTTGCTGCTATGACCATGGCATCTACTGACACCCCTTTACTCCAAAATTCTTGCATACTGGTGGAGCCAGAATCTGGTCTGGTCTCTTTGGGACTGGCTCAACCATATCAGGTTCCTTCCATGCCTGCCTAAAGATCAAATGAATGACCTCATTAGCGGGCAGAGTAAACCAGGAGTTAGAAGGGCCAGTCCCAAAGGCTTCCAGAAATACTGATTCTTCTGGAGAAGGGTCTTCCGAAGACCAGCCACTCTTCTGCTTAAGGATCTCAAGAATGTCTCCAAATGAGACATCATTAGGTGGTGATTTTGGAAACCCCTCTCCTTCACTGAAATAAGTATCCTCAGTGATTGACTCTTGAGGAGAGTCCAAGTGCCTTCTTTTCATTTTCTCTTCCTACAGACTTTCTCAGTGGGGTGGTCCAGTGAAGCATCAGAAGAAATTAGGATACCCTGCTGAGTATTCTGGAAGCTTTGAGCTGACTATTCCTGTGAGATAGCATGTTGAGAATAAATTGCAAAGTCAGCTGAGAAGTAGAGGGTGAATCCGAGAGTGAAGAACACATCTGATCTGCCACAGTAGAGAACATTCTCTTAACAACCTCAAAGGCAAACCACCCAGGGAGAAGGAAGACAAAGGGCAAAGGATTGAGTTTCTAGCTCATCATTTCCCTCCACTAAAAGAACAATCCATCTGAGTTGGAAGGTGGAGATGGGCTGTCCAATGCTGTGGCTCTGAAAGGAAGAACATGGCTCCAAAAACCTCAGAGTCAACTCCAACCTCCCAGATGTGACAGGGAGGCTTCAGCATCGAGTCATCCTGCTCTGAGGATGTCAGAACCAGTGCTCTCAGAGCAGCATTTAGATCCGAAGATGGTACTTTCTTTGGATCTGAACCAGATGGATCAGGAAGATACAGATCTGAAGACTCTAAAACAATAGGTTAGATTAGAGAAGCAGCTGCAATAGGTGGGGTAGTAGATGACTGTACTTCCTGACCTGAAGAGGTTGGAACCATAACAACTCCCATATGAATTTGCTCTGTGAAGAATTTCCTCATCATCTTCTCCACATCTGCTTCCATGAGAGTCTTGGAGGAAAAAGAAGATACTAGAGATAGCAATTTGGAGTGCATCTCTAAAAAGGGAGATGGCACACTGGATGGGACTGGATTCATATTGGCAGAATACATTATCCTTGGTAAAGGTTTTAGATCTGAGGGTGTAGGATCTGGCACAGGCTTAATAAGATCTGATGAAGGTTGGACCATAAGTAATCTCAGATCTAGTTTCTCCTTCTTCTTTCTAGGTTCTGAAAAAGAAGAGGTTGGATACTCAGAAGATGTAGACCTTTTTGTAGGGTCTCTAGATTTGTTTTTGGGGGACTGAACCCCAGTAATGGCCTCAGAGAAGGAAGATGGCAGCAAGAATCTTAAATCAATTTATTCTTCCTGTCAGCTAGTGCTCAGGGGTTGAACCCACGACAGATACTGCAATCCTGTTGTAAATGATCCGGCCCAAGCAATATACACATAAACTGTGGGCATCAGAATATAAATCCTGTAGGATGTTTTTCAGAAAATTTGAAAGAAAAATTTATCGTAATAGCAGAAAAACTAAACTAAGTTTTTTTTTGGGGGGGGGGGGTTGTGTTTTTTAACAGAAAAAAGAGGAAAAGCTTAATACCAACAATGGTATTGAATAACTACAGTATTCTTGTAGAAAGGAACAAAATACCAACTATGGTAAAGGAAGAGGTATACACTATGTGTAAAGGAAGTAGGGAAGGAAAGTTAGACCTACAAATGATGGTAGGAAAGCTTACACTCAAATGTGTATGAAAAAGGACAGAAATAATGACTTAAAAATAAAATTAAAGATTCAAGATTAAAGAAATAGTCATAAATAAGGATTTTTTTAGATGGGAAAGGTCCACAAAGACTGTCTCCCACTGAACACTCCACAGCTGAAGGAGACCACATCTAGACACAAAAGTAGCAAACAAGATCTGAGAGATATTAGGGGTGGTGCATTATGGGCAGGGGAGGAGCTTGAGAGTTTGTTGGAGGTCATGAGCTAGTATAACGGCTGAGTCAGATCCAAGGATTAGATCTGAACCCATTAGTTGAGGAGTGAATAAAAAGTGACAACATCAGATCCTTACACATATGATTTGCTTCAGTATCAAATATAGAATTGTCTAATGTGAATCTAGATAGTCTACAAAACTGCTCTTTCAAAAGGTTCTTAAAAATATGGGCAGGATGCATACTATGCCTTTGCAAATAATTATTTTTATCAGTTTCTTTTCTATATAGTTTTATAGCAAGATGTCTCATCTCATTGCAAAGCAGTATAATATCTAAAAATCAATCTCATAGAGAGAATATTTCATTTCAAACTCCAAAAAGGTGGTACTTAATTTAAATACTTAACAACCCCAGTAAGATCATCTTCATGAGAATCCCATATCAAAAATTTATCATCCACAAGCCTAGCATAATGCAAAATATACTGTGCAACTAGATTGTCACCAAAAACATATTTGTGCTCCCAATCAAACTTTATAAGGTTGGCATAGGTGTTAGCTACAGGGGTATCCATAGCTATACCGTTACTTTGTAAATACATAAATATAACCATTATAACAAAATACATTATTTTTAAGTGCCAGTTCTAATAAAGTGTATGTGGTATTAATAAAATTAACGGTATTATTAATATTATCACTCAAAATATGTATTATAGCTGAAATTCCAATTTCATTTGGAATTGAGGTGAAAAGAGATTTCACATCTAATGTAACTAAACACAAAAGAAGAGTTAATGTTAAATCTGTTCCATGTAGTTAGTTTTGTTACAAAGTCCTTAGTACCTATTAAAACATGATCAATATTTGTTAAATAGGGTCTCAATATGATGTATAAATAAACAGATATAGGCTCAGTCAACCATCCACATCCTGATAGAATAGGATGTAGTGGTGGATTAGACAAATTCTTGTGTATTTTTGGAAGGCCATAAATTATTGTTATCAAGGGTTCGCCTACAGTAAAAAACTCAAATAAATCAGGAGTAATATAGGCATTTAGATATATATCATACGTCACTAATTTAATTTTAGAAATAATAGAGTCCATTTCTCACTTGCTTAAAACTACATATGTAGAAGAATCACTCATCATTTCATTACTAGTATGGACATACTTAATAGTATCCATTAAAATCACCACTCCACCTTTGTTTGCAGGTTGTATTACAATATGTTTGTTAGTTCTTAAAGAAAACACTTGAATATGTATTCCATCAATATTATGAAATGTTCCTTTAAACTTATCTGAAGAGAACAAATGATAATAGTCACATTTACATCTGTTAAGGAAAACCATAATGAGATGAAGGTAAATGGGCATAAAAGTGCTTGATTTTTTTAAGAATAGTTGTTACTGTATTAATAGATACAGGAAATAAACATTTCAGAGTAATGTTCCTAGCAAATAGCTGACATTCAGTCAAAGTCTCAACGATATCAGTTCTTTGCGAGGGTATAAATGACAGACCTTTATTCAAGATGTATAATTCATCTGCAGTAAAAACATGGCTTAAAATGCTGTATACCAACTCTACATGCTGCTCACCATCCTTGACATGCTTTGTGTTTGCATCTTTCTGCGAGTCTACCCTCTTTGTTTGTTGTGTGTCCACATTGCCTCCTGAAAAGGAAGTTGCTGTATGGGAGCTGGAAGTGGAGGAAAATCCATAGGTCCCAAAGTTCCAATTTTGCCTGATGCTATGTTTGAATTCAGAGGTACTGAAGGAGCAGGTATAACACTTTTGGTGTTTTCAACAAAATGCACTTTAAAAGGCTTATCTTCTTTGGGCCAACTAAAAATGTGCCCTTTAAGGAAATTAGTATAATCACTCACTAACTTACATTTTTTGGTGGCGATCAGTCTCCTTTCAAACACTTGGAGATTGTCTATAATTTTATCAAACTTACATCTAAATACATTGAAAGAAATATCAGTAACAATCTCACCATGCAGATTCTCTATTTCCATGGCCAGATCAACTTCAATAGGATTAAAGAACCTGAACTCGGTTTTAAATTGTATTGGTGCCACTGCTTCAAGAGTTTAGGATAGCGAGTTCCATAAGTCAGCATTTTCAAAATGCATAACCCACACAGTATTACATTTTCTTTTAGATATACCTCAAAGATGAATCTTTGCCATTGCAGCTATTTGAACTGCTGCTTTCTCCGTTCAAGCAGTAATATCTTAGATAGCAAAGTGGAAGAAGAAGCTACAGTGGTTGTGGGTTTGTTGTTAAATCCATCGGAAATATTAGATGTTATTATTAAAGAATTATCCTGAACATGTAAACATTTCAACAAGGAAGCAGTGGCAACTTGGGTATGCAATGAAGTATTAGTAAACAGGCTTGCAGTGTAGTCCATTTCAGGTACTACTGACATAATTTCCCACAACAAAATCAATGGCGAACTAAAATAAAATGACACACTATAGGAAAATTTAATAAAGCAAAAAACAAGACAGCACATGACAATATCAATTTAATAAAAAAAATAATCTTTCACCTGAAAAACACTTTCTCAAGTAAATTTTAAAAATCTACAGCAAATCATTATATAGATATAATAATTCAATTACATTTCTAATTAGTGATGCAAGCCCCTCTGTTTCAGAACAGGTTTAAAATGGCAGTGTTCATTAATACCAGGTGCTTTAGCAGCATTTCATCTAGTAATCCATTCATATTGAAATACTTCAGTTCTATTAACAACATCAACTCCCCTAATGGCACCAAAAATCATATCTAATATTAAAAACTTAAACCTCATGTCAGACAATTCTGTATTTAACACTGAAGCCAATCATATGTATAACAATTTCTTATATCGGGGCTATAGTCATAAAGAGATTACCACTGCACTTGATTTTGTTAAACAGTGTCGGAATACTATGTTACCTTACTGGTTTTGTAGTGAGACATTAGGGATATGTGCTGCTAATTTTAATAACAATACACATGTT
This sequence comes from Protopterus annectens, assembly GCF_019279795.1. Classification (NCBI taxonomy): domain Eukaryota; kingdom Metazoa; phylum Chordata; order Ceratodontiformes; family Protopteridae; genus Protopterus; species Protopterus annectens. The sequence continues at coordinate 1,451,931,125 of NC_056731.1, read as the reverse complement.
CCATATATTATGACAGGGTCAATATTAGATAAAAGAAAGTTTATCTTACCAAATGCTAACATGAGCGAAAATCCCAGAACCCGAAACCAGAATTGTGAGATGACAGTACAGTGAAGATGGGAATATTTGCCCTTTCCTCGCTGTAGTGCAATCTCGGAGTTGGAATATATATTTAGCGGGGGGTGAGGTGGGCACAGCCCCCCACAATTGCAGTTTAGAGTTCCGGGATTTTCGATAATGTCAGTGTTCGGTAAGATAAACTTTCGTTTATCTAATATAGGCCCATTATGACATACTCAAGTAATATTAGATTAATAATGAATATTATCAAGAAGAGCTGGCCTATTTTGACTACATCTTCTGATAATAGACAAATTGTTGGCCAGAACCATAGGACAGTGTTTAAAAGTAAACATAACTTGAAACAACAACTTTGCTATAAATTACCTACATCAGTTAACTCCAGTACTATTGAGACAGACATGCAAATTACGAAGAGCACTTTTTGATGTATAGAATGTAATTATTGCAACTGTATTGATACAACTAGTTATTTTATACTTCCAGACTAAACATAGATATGAATTATTGCAATATGCCAATTGCAATGGTACTAATCTAGTTTATTTAGCTAAATCTACAGCTTGTACAGCTTTCAATGCTGGGAGACTAAGAAGGTTGCATGATAGAGTTGCACAGCATTTATGTGACATTAGAAAATTAAATATTACTAGTGCCTTAGCTAAACACATTCTATTTTAAGTTTTTAGTATTAGATGTAGTTTTTGATGGTATTAGGAGAGGGGATGTTGTTAATGGAACTGAAGTATCTGAATATGAATGGATTACTAGATTAAATGCTGCTAAACAACCTGGTATTAATTAACACTGGCCTTTAAATTTAATTAGAAATTTAATGGAATTATTATGTGTATATAATGGTATGCTGTGGATTTTTAAAATTTACTTGAGAAAGTGTTATTCATGCAAAATCGTGTGCTGTTTATTAAATTGATATTGTCATGTACTATCTTTTTTTTTATATATATAATCCAATTTATCTATTCACATATGCTAATGAAGATCATGTCTGTTTCTTACTCACAGCAAATGACATCTGGAGTGCTGAAAGAGTGGTACATTACAGAAGTCAGTGGAGGAGCTTGAGCTGTGAGGAAGAAATCTGATTGCAATCAGGGCCACCTGGCAGCAACCAATCATATGCAATAAAAGGGATAGAGCTGGTATTCTGTGATCAAGAGTCTAGGAATCAATCACTGTGGAACTGCTCTAAGTAGATTAAACTAAATGGCTAGTATGGTGTTTATGCCAAACCTAGCTGTAGCTACAGAATAATTACAAACCATGATCTTTAATCACTTTCACTAAGAGCCAACAAGATACATATTCAGATTATTCTGCACTAGAGGACTCTTCTCCATACTTCAGTAAATAGCCTGTAGTGCAAAAGAACTGTCATTAGGGTACTACATCATCATTTAAAGATATGCTGAAAACTGTGAAGAAGATTATAGGCACTGAGGTAACCAGTAAAGTAGGAGGAAACTACCTTCCCAAGTGATTTATTTATTTAACATGTAGAGGATAATAATGGAATGGATGGTGGCTAGGGTGATATACAGAGACGATTTAAATACAATTATTATAACAGATGTTATATTGTTATAATGATTATAACAAATGTTAAATAAATAAATAAATATTTCCAGACACCTGGGAAAGTACGAGTAGATGAAGACATAGTAATAATGTGCATGAAGGGAAGTGGTTATTCATCCAAAATTTCTAAAAACTTGTGATACTAAAGTCTATCAGTGCCTAGCTTGCCAAAATAAATTATGCACCTCAATAGTATATTAGTTTCCTTTAATGAAATGGGAATAAAAGTAAAAAAACATGGGACTCTTAGTCTTCTCCAGCCGAGTTGGAGTTTAGAAACCACATGTCTGGAAATCTTGAAGTATTTAGAAATCCTCAGGAACTGTCACTGTATTCTGTTTCTTATAGGTTACTTGGAGGAGATCTCTGACTGGTCTATAAAGAGTGCCTGATGTGGTTCTATTTTGTAAGTTTTTGCCTGGAGTGTACCACTTTCAGGAACTAACAGCAGATCAGGAATCTTAATACTAAAATATCGGTAACTGGTAAAAGCAACATATATATTACAAAATGCCTTCTATGATTATGAAATAACTTCCTCTTTAGAATTAGTGGATGCCATTTGCTGTCTTCAAACCTGTGAACCTACAGGAGTATAATTTTTCTTTCAGAAACAAGACAAGTAAATATGACTATAACATGTTGGTGGTCAGTGTGAGTATAAATGACCTGGTGCAAAATACTAAGGGAAATGTAAAGAGAAATTTCTGAGCACTCTGTGCATGTTACTGCCATTAAGTGTAATCCCACCTTTGGCAAGAATGACACTTACATACAAGGAAAAGATCCCTTTCAACAATTAGCTCATTAACTGGTGGGGGGATTCAGTACATACTAGCATAGGATGAACTGTTGCACAGTCCCACTTGCTTGGCCAAAGACAGCTTGCACCTCTCATTCCAAAGCTTCCATATACTGTAAGGTCTTTGCTGTCTTTTTTAGGTAGCATCCAGCTAATGGGTCTTCCAACTTAAAAAAAAAAAACATAAACAAAGCACTGGACAATATCAGTGTAGTGCTGCTCAATAATAGGAGTCTAACAAACTGCCTGACCTCCTGAATTTGAAACCAGTTTATGAGTACAGAAAGCACCTCCTCTACACCACAGTTTTGTGTCTACCATGCCTTTAGACCCAATGGAAACTGTGGAACAGAATCCAATTTTTTTAAAGACATTACATCAAGCCAGATTCCTGGAGACCCACAAACCGAATTTGTTGACATTCAACTCAGCCTAAATAACATCAACTATCAGATCACAGCAAGAGAAAGGACCCCATTGGTGACTCTCAAAAACCATGCTCAGTTCTTAAATACATTGACTGAACTTCATATACACAAAATCTCCATAATCCTGAAAGACTTTAACTACTCTTCGATAAATTGGGAGACCCATAATTTAAAGGCAGGCTATGCTCAAACATTCCTTGATTTCATAAAAAAAATTCCCCTGGATCAAATAGTCAGATTAGCCTATTTGGGATCAAAATGTTCTTCACCTAGTTCTTACATACAGATATACCCTTTGTTAGACAAATCTAACCACAAATTGGTAAACTTTTCTTTCAAAATCCCTAAATCATCTGAGGCAAAAGTCATAATATAAAAAGACTTCAATCATTTAACCTTCCAACAATTCTAACTCCCTAAGCTGAAATATAACCATACCCTCCAAAAATGTAGATGTGGTTATAAGTTATGCAAGCATATTCTATGCTCACATATAAAACTGTGTAAATCTGTTAGTCCCTGCCAAAACTAAACAAAAATGGAAAGAAAACAGCAAATCAGCCCAGTGGTCTACATTCATAAACAGACAATAAAATAAGAGAAATATAGCTCATTAGACTATATAACAAAAATAGAAGTCCACAAATCGAGATTATCCAATGTACTGAAAAATGTCATCAGGAAAACAAGTGCTCCCATGAACTTAGACTAGCAGTAAAGTTATGGATAATTACAAATTTTCCTTTATATACATCAAAAAGTTACAAAATAACACCCAACATTGGTCTGAACTCATTCAAAATGGTACTACCTGCTCTGATAAAGCAAACATACTGGCAAAGAAATTCAGTTCTAACTTCACCCCGAGATATCTAAACCAAATTAATATATACCAAAGAAGCTAAAAACCCCATCTCATCACAAAAGAACATTTACTTTCCTAAACAAAACAAAAAAAATACATCCTCTATGAGATCCAATAAAATACCAGGCCACCCGCTGAACAGTACTAAACATGTTTTGGTTCACCTATTCCTACAATATTCATCCCAAAATATTCACTGGCTTTGTTCCTGAGATCTGGCATACTGCAGTTATGCTGCCTCTTCACAAGGGTGGCCCCACCACAGACCCTGGGAATAAAAGATCCATTAGCCCATCAGCCAGACATGTTTCATGTTCAAGGCCATGGAACAGATTACAACAGACCTGATAAACTATAACATGAAAAATCGTATACAAGACTTGACCACAGCAACTTGGCATTGTCAAGGGTCGAACGTGTCAAATGAAACTGATACATTTTTTCATGGGGTAAAGCAAGCTGTGGACAGCAGTCGCATTGTCCATACAGCATACCTCAAACTCATCAAACCATTTGATACTATCAAATACAAACATTATCAAAAAGCTAAATACAGTCCAAATTAATCCCTATGTCATTGATAGATAGCTAACTGACTGGAGGACAGAACCCACACTATGAGAATGGCAGGTGCCGCCTTAAGTGAGAGTAATTAGTCGTTACCACAGAGTTCAATTCTATGACACTTCCTTTTTAGCATAAACCTCTCTGATCTCCAAATCAGAAATTAAGAACTCTGGTTAAACAAGTTTGCTGATGATTGTAAGCCCGATGTTATATAGGAATCCTCTTCTGATATACAGTAGCTACAAAGATAGCATACATATGTTAATAGCTGGTGCATTGATAATGAGTTAAAACTAAATGCTAACAATATATATATATATATATATATATATATATATATATATATATATATATATATATATAGGTCTACCTGATAACACTGACACATCAAAACACTGACAATGAAATAACCGACACGAAAAAAATGAAAAAAAAAAGTTCAAAAACACGAAACTTCACATGCCCGACAAACCAAAATTCCGACAAACAACAAAACAAATACCTTTCCCAAAAAACACACACACAACACAAGCACACCAAAACCTTTACAAACCTGCATTAAATCTTACATATGCAACTATCTATGCACTAACCTTAACCCAGACCTAACCCTAAGGTCCGTCACTATCGCACACTTACCTTACCCACACCCTAAACCTAACTCACTTAACCTGCCCCTAAACCTAAACACCATCACTATCGCACACTTACCTGAGCCGCACCTTACCCTAATGTCCGTCACTATCCCACACTTACCTTACCCACACCCTGACCCTAACGTCCACCCCTATCACACATTTACCTTAACATGTCAGTGTTCTCAGCATCGGGATTCTCAACTGTCGGTCTTCTCCGTTGTTGATCTTCTGGTGTCAGTGTTCTCGTTGTCAGCGATCTGTGATTTTGGCATTTTCAGGTAGCCCCATATATCTATAGATATATATATATATATATATATATATATATATATATATATATATATATATATATATATATATATATATATATATATATATATATATATATATATATATATATATATATATATATATATATATATATGCACACAGATAGATATGTATAGACAGATAGATAGTTGCAGCTGGCAAACAAACCTTTCACAATGATGTTCTGTGAGACCTGGTAACATGGTAGAAAACTCCATCTCCTTTGACCATCATTTTGCGACAATGGTAAGCAAATCCTTCTGTTGGACACAGCTGATTGCAAAGTACATTTCTTCTAGAGCTAGAAATGTCCTGATATCTCTATATTTTGCACTGATCAGGCCCATCGTAGAATAAAATGTCCCCTTCGGTGCTTTGGGATGTAGCTTACTAAATATGTCAAGCAGTAAAAAGACCCCAAAGGTTCCTAAAAAAACAAAAATCATGGGAATTAAGCACCTGATCTATCAATAGAGGCAGAAGGCCTTGTCCCTGTATTCAATGTCTTAAAAAATTCTTTAGGAGTGATCTGTGCCTTCCTTTCCGGGCTGGGTCATTTGTGTTCTGGTAGTTCAAAATCTCTTATTTATCCACAAATCAATCAGTCCTACAAACACTAGAACCAGAGATCTGAACCTGTTTCAGCAAATAAATAAGTCACAGTGAAGACACAGTTTTGCCACACAATGACTACTTCTCTGGAATAAACTTCCTCTCCAGATCAAGTAATTTGACACACAATCTTCCTTTAAGAAAGAATTAGAAAATTGAATGGCTTTTCATAAATTCACCCCGGTATGACTGGCCTATAGTTTCTTGTAAAAAGAAATAAATTCTAAGGGTTGGTACTGACAAGATGTAAATGGCTACATGGCCCAGTTGCCTTGCACATTCTTCTATAATTCTGAGTTTCATATGTGCTTGTACTCATTTTTAGTGTGCAATATAATTCACAATTTTCTTGGTGTCATGACACTTTAAATTTAAAATATTATCATTATTATTATTTTGTTAAGAAGCTGCTGGATTTGAATTATAAGCCAGGGATGCGGTTGATGCCTGAAATGTTTGTTTTTCAGTGGAAAAATACTGAATCTATAGAAATATACTTGTATACTTATAAGACCATTATTGCTATTTAGTTGAGATAAGATAGAGGACCAACTTATGTAAGCTTGGACACAAAGAATTGCATGCATGTTCTTTCTAATTTTGCAAAATTCTGTCATATAATGCATTTCCAAAGAGCTTTGGCTTACTAGCTCCAGTGCATGATGCCAAATGAAGAGTGGGCACTTATAATGGGATTTTATGTAACTGTGGCTGCCACTCAACTGGATTAACTAGTCAGTATACAGTAAATGATTGTTTGGTTTCCTGTTTTTAGGTTGAGGCAGGCAGGGGTATACAATGCCCTACTGCAAACCATATATTAGGAGATACATTTCCAATGCTGAATACGATTTACTACACCTGAATATATTAGTCTACCAATAGTATGGCATTTGATGATAGGCAAATGGAATGTAATACACACATAGACTGATTTTCAGATGGCTGTCAGTGGTACAATTAGACATTTTAGAAATTGGTTTATCCTGTGATTTATCTGCTGAAGTATTTATAGATATGCAATCAAGCTATGTTTCTGAAGAAAGATACCCCTACTTGTACACTTTTCAAGCTTATGGTTACTAATACGATTGTACTATGGGGGGGGGGGGGTGATGATAGAGGATTTACTGGTTGCAACAAAGCCAGGGCATTTTTATTTCAAAAGGTCACAAACAGCACTTATTTAATGCACTGCATCATTTAAGGTAACAAACTATATCCCTTATCTAAATTTAAGCTGAGAAATATCTTTGCTGTGGGTTGTAATAAACAGATGAGTGTAAAGTTGCGAACTGCTGGAGCAGGGGTAACAGATAGGGCATACTAGGAATTTAAATGAGCAGACGTTTGGTGGACAGGACAGAATGGAAGAGCGAAAAGAAGCAAAATTTAAAAGGAAAAACGTGTGTTTTAGTAATGGTTAAAATAGTTAATAATATGGCTATAAAAATTAATTTGTTTTAATTCTATTTTAAAACAGAGTATGGCTTTGAAGAAGAATTGAGATGGGTGCATCATGGTAACAAAAATTAAAATTAAGTTTGCAGACAGGAAGAGAAACAAAGGCTAAGACATAAGTGAAGTAATAAATCAATAAAAATAAATGAGAGAAATGTAAGGGGTGATGTGTTGTAAGGAATGCTGAGGAGTGAACAGAAAATGATGTTAAGTGAAGAGTAGATATAAAGCTAGTTTACTGCTGGAAATGAGAGTGTAGAGTGTAGGCCATGCTAACTAGGGTTACCATACATCCGGGTTTCCCTGGACACGGCCTCTTTTTGGGCTCCTGTCCGTGTGTCTGGGCGTTTTTTGAAATTTCTGCGATTTGTCAGGGTTTTTCAAAAACCTGGAAAAATCACAGACTTTTCAAAAACCAGACGTCTCTATTTCAGTGGGATTGTCCCGGGATCGGCTGTCTGATCCTGAGTCCTGCACTGCTGGTTACAGCCCCAGCAAAACAGCCTCCATGTTTTTTTTTGATTGGCCCATATACCGATATATAATCCAATCAAAAAAAAAATGAAAAACAAACCTCTGTTCAATGCGGAACTGCTTGATGTTCTGCATTGAACAGAAGAGGGTCCGCTGTGCAAGTTTTTGATTGGCTCATATACCGGCATATGAGCCAAACAAAAAAATCGAAAAACGGAGCTCTGTTAAATGTGGAACTGCTTCATGTTCTGCATTGAACAGAAGAGGGTCCACTGTGCAAGTTTTTGATTGGCTCGTATACCGGCATACAGGCCAATCAAAAATCGCCAAAAACAGAGCTACTTGTCTTTAATTTTTTTTTTTTTTTTTTTTTTGGTCTTTACCTAATGTGAAAGACTTTTTGTCCCAACCCAGCCAGTCAAGAATCCTAAGAGGATGAAAAAATATGTTCTGGTATAATACCAGCACATATTTTTTCGTCCTCTACTTCGTATAACCAAATATGGTAACTCTATGATCTAACCACCTTACTGTGGTAGCATCTCTACTTGGATGACTGGATAGGTACTCTGAAGCTTACTCCAGGCATTATCTGCATTGCTCATTTTGTACAGGGGTCAGTCAGCATGAAGATGGGCATTGGCAATGTGTAAATGGTCTTGTGTCTCAGTTGGCTTGTATTTCCTATGATCTTAAGATCTTATCATCACAAGCTTAATAGTAGGGGGCAGCAATGTCCTGTCATAAAAAAATGCTAAGTGAATAGTAGCAAAGACAATACAACATAACCAAATGATTACAGAATTAAATAGCCTTGGTATGCCAGCAAAATGGTTGATACTGATTTTGTAGAGCAAAGACTGTAGGTGAAAAGTAGTACTGAGATAAAATAAATGGGACAGACAATAATCCTACCATAGGCTTTTAGGCAAAGCACAACATACGAAAGGAGGTTACAGAAAATAGAAAGAAAGAAAGAATGAGAGAAAGAAATAACTAAAGAAAGAAAGAAAGAAAGATAGACAGAAAGAATTCGAAAAATATAACAGAAGTGTCACGGCTTAGTCATAATGGGTAAATACACACATAAAACCCAGGCTAACAGATAATGTGACTAACATAGGAGAACTACTGTACTATGGAAAACATACCTCAGAATCAAGGAAGATTCAGGCATGCTCTGCCAGGATAGATGCTGCTAAAATATAACAGACTATAAGGAACACAGCAGTACAATATTCACTAAATGCCAATACAATTAACAGAAAAATTAAAGCTCAGCCTAAATAGTAAGAAATACAATGCTGCAACATTAAGTGAACTATAAATTCACTGAAAATGTTGCTTATATCAAAACATAATAAGTTGCATGGTATATAAAAGTAAAATATTCTATTAGTACAGGACAGCAGTCTGAAGTATGTGCCAAGACAGACATAGAATAATACAAGTATTTAAAGGATGACAATATAAAACAGATATATTAAAATGATTACAAACAGTATGGTGTTTTGATACTCTTACAGAGCCATTGATTTATTTCATTAGGCTATTGGCACAATCGGAGCTCTAGTAATAGCACTGGGAGACAAAAACTTGTTAAAACCAAGAGGAAGGAGTCCTAGCGACTTTTATAGTTTAGCAGCCAGAACTAGATATGGTAGTAATCTCCACCAGGTCACTGTAGTTACAAGATTCCAATTCTTCTTATCTCAGTAACAGAAGTCAGACAAGTTAATAATCTACAAAAAGCTGAATGGACAAATAGTCCACAAGGTTTCAAACATAACAAGTCAGTCTAAAAAGTTATGGAGTGTGGCAGAAAAAAATGTAGAGAAAACATAGCTAAGAATAAAGGGAACGTTTTTTTCTTAGAAAGAACCAATCAGTAAGTGCAACCCAGTAATACAAAACATTTATGAGAAGTTAGTGTCACTAACATTAATTAAAAAATACATTGACAACTCTTACAGGTATAGCAGCAAGCAGTACAATAACAATTACCCCCCCCCCCCGCCACACACACACACACACACACACACACACACACACACACACACACACACACACACACACACACACACACACACACACACACACACACACACACACACACACCGTTGTTCATCAGATCTACAAGACACTGATGATCAAATGAAATTAAAAGTTAGGAAAGTACCAGGAAAAGAGATTGAAAGGTTTATGCAGCAACCATTTTCAACTGAGTCATCCAAACACATTCAAATGAGACTACTTATTAAGAAGTGAAGAACTGACATCATCCAGGCCACTTCCATCTTAAAAGTGAATTAGTAGCAATAATGTCGGGACCAAATTTTTCAGTAACTAATTAGTGAAGTAAATACATTAAACAGATATAGTTCAAAGTCTATCATCAATTAATCAATAATCTCAGCTGGAGTGCCAAAGACAATAGGAAAGCAGCACAGAGTTTACAATACATAGTGTGTAACCTTCAAACTATCTGTACATACTGAAAAGTCAAGTAGGTAGAGGATTTTGATGCTGTTATCAGATATAAAATGAGACAAATTCACCCAGGGCAATGGACATCCACTAATATGGTAAACTATAATATTCACAGGGAGTGTCTCCACTGGTAGCCCATAAAATACTACATACAATGGGAGACACACAAACCCAAAGAACATTTTTCTCACATAGTATACATGTGCACCCCATTCCCGTAATCCTCTGAAGACAACATGCCACCAGTATTAGTGGGGTAGCAAGTGAAAAGAGGTAAAAACAGACAGGAGAGAAAAATGAAATATAAATTCACATGAGCATCCACACTAACATGTGAATAGAGGAAAGAAAGAAGCAAAATAAGGTATGAAATAAAATTAAAGTCACAATGAATTATGTTCAGAGACAATTGCTGTTGCATAAATAGATGACCAGGAGGATCAAATATAAATAGTTTAACAGCAGAAAAAAGTTCTCTGCACAACTGATGCGTCCACAGTATTTACATTTTTTATACCCTTTATGTCAACCTGTTTTTAATGAATGTCATGTTTTGCCAGAAGTAGATTGTGGATGTCTGTTGTATTCATACTACATTTCTTATCAACTAGATAGTTCAGGTTTGATCCAATACATAACACAGAACCATTACTCATTTGGCAGTCTTCTGATCATCCACTCTGTCATTCTAATTCTAAATTGCTGCTCTGAGGGATATATTACCCCACCAACATAAAAATAAGCCCATTTAAAATTCTGCTGCAGCCTATTTCTGTAGGTTTACTTACTAAGTGCAAATCACTTTGTAACATAAAGTATGTGTAAGTAGAAATGTCTTGTTTAGCCTTTGCCTCTTCAACTCTAGCTATAATTTCCTAGCTCTGCTCATGGCATCATCCTCCCACTGAAAATATTAAAGTGGTTTACCTGAAGGCTAACCAGCTCTGCAGTTTCCTCAAGTTTAGCCAATCATGAGGTCAGAGACACTGCTTCCTCTCCTACCAGCACAGGCTAGGCAGAGGCATATCTGTAGTCATATGTATTTGCTTATTCCCTTTTCTAAACTGATAAGCAAGCAATAATTCCTGACAAGGTGTGTTAATGTGTAATTAATGCTGCCTCTACACCCCTGGAAGGGCATTAATTACACATTAACACACAGCCTGGAGGGCATTATTGTGCCTAGATAATGGGTTGTCTGTAAAATTGTTGTGTTTTACTTGCTTCTTTATTTTTTTAAGTGCTATATTATTTTTTTACAAAATTTTAATGTAAAATAGTTCCTCCACCTAATGTTTTAAACTTGCTGTACTATCTGCTAATTGTGTTGGAGGAAGCATTTTACATCAAAAATACATAAAATATATAATATAGTGCTTAAAAAAATAAATAAGTAAAATACAATTTTACATAGAGCCCATTCTCTCTCTCTCCCTCTCTGTCTCTCATACTCACATACACACTCTCTTCTGCTTTCGCACACAGATACATACACACACAGTCTCCTCTGCTTTTATGCACACATTCACTCACACAAGATCAGTCTCACTCTTTCTCAGTCTCTCACACACACACGCGCTACTGCTTTCATACAGGCATTCAGTCACACATCGCTCTCACTCTCTCTCAATCCCTCACACATACACACAGTCTCCTCTGCTTTCATACACACTTTCAGACACACACAATCACTCTCACTTTCTCTCCAACTCTTTCGATCACTCACACACACACACACACACACACACACACACACACACACACACACACAGTCTCTCTGTTTTTTTTACATTTTATGCTTGCTATACAGCAGAACCGTTGCTTACCAAGCATAAAATAATTGCAGCCATTTTTTTTTTTTTGCAGTTCGAGTTCCACAGCAGCTTGCCTTGATATGTTGCCGTGAAGTGGCGGACTCGTTTGTCACCGGCATTACTTGTACATTAATACTCTGCTAGAGAATGTTCATTCTCCAATCAGTGTGTTGATGTACAGTTTACCTATTCTCAAAGGAGGTTTAGAAAATGGGTGAACAATACATCTTCACCCTGATTAATGAACAAACATTCTCTGACTGGGTATTAATGTACAGGTAATACCTCTTAAAAACAATTCCACCACTTCAAAGCAGCACATTAAGGTGCCATAAACCTCGGAGAGGAATAAAATAAGTGTCTACTACTTTTTTACACTTGCTAAATGTGCTGAATTGCACACAGTCTGTGATACATAATCTAAGAGCTCAGTCATGTCTCTGTTCAGATAGTCCATTGAGATACATCTCTAGTCATTTACCCCCATATGGACTATGACTAAGTCATACCTGTACTTAAGGCTATGAAACTTGAGTGCTTAAGTGACTTGACAGATCCTAGCACTTGACAGTCAGCTGTAACTGTAACCTGCTCCTTATCCAGTCTGGTGAGGGGAACATCCATGTGATTCACAATGGAGTCACCTATGATCAATAAATTAGGTTTTGTGGTGTTACGCCTGATAGGATTATTTGTAATACAGTGCAATTAACTACTTAAAGCAACAGCAGACAGTACATTTTTTTGAAACTGCTAAAGTACAGTCACAGTGTATAAGAGAAGTGTAAAACAATATTTAGAGCCCTTTTGTGTGCTTCCCAGCTCAGATAGACCGGGTACACACCCACTGCCACTAGATGAATAATCCCAGTCCTTCTAATGTAAAAGCACAGTAAGGGAGTGTCTGGAGTGAAATGCTACCACAAGCAAACTTTAAGATACAGCAGTGCGCTTTAAACAGCTTATAAAAGTGTGATTATTCAATAAAAGTACTTTGCTTTGTATAAATGAGCCAATAGCAACTCAATTGTGCAGAATGTATAAAGGCAGTGTTTTAGTTTATGCAGGCTTAAAATCTTTTTAGAAAAGACAAAGTTCCTGAAATTCACTGTGCATTTAATTATCACAATTTAACCAATGAAACACACGTGACATGTGCAGCCTATATAATTTAAGTGTCTACCTCTCACATAGAACAAAAACTCAGGCCAAGCAGATTTCTTAAAACAGAAAACAAAATTAATGGATAAATACACACACACACACACATATATATATATATATATATATATATATATATATATATATATATATATATAGGTTTACTTTCCTCCTGCAGCAGAGATTCACCAGCAAAGCTTTAGTTTATGCAGGCTTGAAATCTTTTTAGACAACACCCCAGAATGTATCTTAAATAACATGAAGCATGATTTATCTTTGTCCCTAACAATGTTGTTCACCCTCAGCCTCCACACAGGCTTTGTGTGAAGTGAATGAAAAACAAATAGTCATACCTCTGCACAAGGGAGGGCCATTCATTTACCTGGGTAATGACTGACCTACACGTCTGATCAGCCTCACTTACAAAGCCCTGGAAAGTCTAGTCATTGAATTAATCAAGAAGGGCATAGGGAACCTCCAAACACTGGACCCATCACATTATCATGCTAACACGACCTAGTAGACTTTTTAAAAAAGGTCACTAAAGCAACAGAGAAAGGAAAGGTGGTGCAGACTGCCTACCTATACCTGGCCAAAGCTTTTGGCAGAATACCTCACTGAGGAATACTGGAGAAGCTTAGCCAGCTAGAAATCAACCCATTTGTCACCCAATGGATTGTCAACTGGTTCACAGACAGGAAACAAGTGGTCAAGATAGGGTAAGGTACTGCCACAAAAGATCAGCCTCCAGTGGAATCCCACAGGGATCAGTACTGGGATATCTCCTGTTTGGCATCTGCTTTTCTGAAGCAAAGGTAAACAGCAAAGTTTTCTGGCTGACAAAGTTTGTGGATGACTGCAAGTTAGGAGCAGTCATTCTGCAGGAAGGCCTGCCCCAACCAAATACTAATGCCAGAGCCAAGGAGTAAAATTAAATGCCAAAAGTGCTTTATTCTGCCCTCTGGGAAATCCACTACCCTGGGAATTTATGACACTGACAATAGACCCCTACCAGTAGAACCTGTAGTTCAGTTTTTGGGAACATATTTGGACAGTGAATTAACATCTGAGTAACATGTCCAAGAAAGTCCTATATTGCACAGCTATAACCAAAGGGATTGCTTCTAAGTACAGAAATGACATTGCCCCCCTTTACTCTGCTCTCATCAGGTCAGCCATTAAGTATGATGCCACCTTTGGCATGTATCAGTCCAGGCATATACAACACCTCATATGCCCAGAGAGGTTCCTCACAAAGAGAACACAGGATCTAAAACATATGTCCTACACAGAATGCCTTAAGGAGCTGTCACAGTATTCAGTATACTACAGACTGCTATGAGGGGACCTCTGTCTGGTTTATAGGGTATCTTCTGACCCAGTACTGATGGAGCTACTGCATATAATATCAGAAATATTCATTCCAGGGACTTAAACCTCTTTTGCAACATAAACAGAAAAGTTTGGAAAGACAGGCACATCTCTTAGAGGTTACCAGTACTCTGGAAGAGAATCCCTATCCATGTAAACCAAAGTTCATCCCTGTCCTTATTCAGTTGGAACCTGAATATATGAATGGGAATGAGGAAATGTATCCTGAGCTGGAAGAATCCTGTCCCAGATAGTTTGAGGTCATACCTCTTGAACAGTGCACTGCTCAGAGCAGCATTATATACATCTAGGTCCTCCCTCCTGGTTAGTTGTTTTAGTGGTGAAGCTCACCTCAGAAAAGCCATCAATTCTGCCACTGCCATCTTCTCTTTATCTGCATCAGCAATGGTTTGCAGTAATTGCTATACAGTTGTCACCCAGACAAATGTGCTAATCCACAGGTACAGTCAAAAAATGAAAAAAAAAACTCTCAGCATACACCACATTAAGGTCTCCCTCATGCTGGGGAATCTTAAACAGGCGGTTTGTTTTATCTTGGGAGCAATAGGCTCAGGCTTAGGCCTTTAAAGTAAGACAAAAAGAGTGTAACAAAAATGCCCACTGCAATCCACAAACGTGATACATTAAAGGCAGGAGAGATACAAGTCTTAGAAAGAAGCATACTATACACAAATTTGACAAAATGGGGACTCTTTCCAAAATAAACATCCTAGGGTTTAAAAAAAGTTCACAGCAAATACCATCACAGTCCATTACAGCTGGGTTACAGTCTTTTCAGTGCCTTTTCATCTCTCTGAGCCTTTGAGCAGCTCCTTCTCAAGCTTACTTCTAGCATTTTCTTCCAAATCTTCTTTCACTTCAGCTGATTCTCTTCAAAAGCTCCTACTCTGGACATCAAATTCTCTTCCATGAAGAGCAAAAACATACTGCAGGGAAATTCCTGGACCTTCTTTTATACAGCTTTTGTTATTTCATTAAGTAAACCTCCTCTGGCTAATGCAGCAAAGCTTGTCTCTGTTCTTATAAAATCATGCTCACTACGGTAATGAAACATTGCTACTTAACAGTGTTTCATTTACAACAAATTTGTTATAACAGTTCTGTATACACTACATACATACATAATTAGAAACCTTCGTCACTTGTGTATCATTATTTCAAAGACTGTGACACTGTGCTCCAATAAATTATAGTACATTGGAAGGTTTGTGACAAACAAAGCAGTCACCAGTGTCAGCTCTGTAACTTGAAAATCAATTTATTGAAAAATAAAGTACTGAAAAGAAATGTACTTCATATCAAACAAGTCTGTCTGTCTACAATCCAGAATAAATAAATTCATCTTTCAGGTAGGCTTTTCACAGAACATCAAACTTTTACACTTCTTAACAGTTTTCCTTTATAAACATAACTCTAGTGGAGTATCTGGCAATGACAAAAACAGTACTTACAGAGACATTTACTAGCACAGTAGCTCTCTCCTCAACTCCAGAAATAGGGAACAACAAAACATCTTTATCTTCTATGTAGTAAATAATACCTCCAGCTGACTTCTCCACTCAAGGTTCAGGTCCAGGCAGGCCACACAGCTGCACATGCCAGCTTGCCTTCCTTCTTCCTTCTTGTCTAGCAACACCAGTTAGAGTTCTTCCTGACCCTTCTCAGATCCAAAAACCAAGAATCTACTCTCTTCTGGGGAACTGAGTGTCAAATATCTCCAAGAGCAGCTTTCCTTCATCATAGCTAACAGCTTTGCTTGTTTCTTGTCTAGTCTTAAAAGTTCCATCCAACATTAAGCTGACTCTTCTAAGCTAGAATGTTTAAAAGGAACAGTCAACACTATACTACATGACCCACTCTTTCAGTATAAAACCAATGGTTCAAGCTTCAGCAGATAGGCCATATGTCTGGGAGACCTCTCCTATATTAAAATGACTATTGCCCAGCCGAAGCATTATTTTAAAGTTGAAAGGCTGAAGGATCGGTGCCTTTATATATAATCAGGGTAAATACTCTCCATAAGAGGTAATAGTTCAGCATGGTGTGGGCCCACCTAATGGCTAATTACTTTATTTTTATACCCAAGTTGCATTTCTTGGCACAACTAAGCTTTCTACTAATATAGCAAATTGGAGTGTTCTTTCTCATCTACAATCAGAGAAATTACATCTGTGCCTACCTTTGAGGAATCAGTATGCCCAAAGTCAGGAGACGGAGCTCACTCGTTGCTGTCTAAAGGCTTGTTCAATTAAATGTGCCCACTTTAGCTTCAGTGGAGCCTTACCATTCATCATGCCAGTCAGGGATCAAGTAACACTACCAAAATCTAGAATAAGCTTTTGATAATGGTGATTTAAGTTGAAAGTGGTTGACATGGAACAATTTTGCACTGCTGCCAGTTTTTCAGCCTGTTGTTTCACCAGCCATTGGTCTGTTACATAGCCCTAATAGTGGGCTTCTGTCACCTAACTTGACCTAGGTGGATTAGTCCAGCCTGATGCAATGAATGTGAAACTGAATTGATTTTGACTTTGGGCAGATAGCTATTCCATTCTTGAAAGAATACTATAGCAGCATCCAGTTAGATCAAGGGAGAAAGTTCACTCTAGACTCAGTATACCTTTCCCTGGTTGGTTGGATTACAGCATTAGTTCTGAAGATAATCAAACTTCAGGAAGGAAAAATTATATTATCTGGTAACTGGAATAAGATTTAATCGGGGAGAGATGTCAAGGGGAGGAGGAAAACATTGAGGTTCCATAGGATCGCTTGTGGAATGATAAGGTTGGTTAAAACTTTAGGATTAACAGAAGCAGCCAGAATTCTGAGGGTGGCATCCTAGAATGCTTATGCTTTCTATAGTTCAGTGTAAAGAAGATGATCAAGGATTGACTGTATTTTATTTATTTATTTATCTATTGACATTTAGTGACCGTGAAAGTCCAACTGGGTCAAAAAACATTTTCAGCAGAGGCCCGTGGAGAAAAGCTCCACAATATATAATATTATCATAGCAAAGTAGAAACATTACATTTGTATTAAGAAACACACATGTGAAAGAAAATGTGAAGAGATTGCAAAAATTGTTACATTCATTTGTACAAGAGTTATAATGGAGGTGTTGAGATTGCACTTACAGTGAAAGCTGTGGTCTGTTAACAGAATATAAATGAAAGATATATGCAAATAGTAAATTTTTTTAAGATTATAAGTAGATTCAAGAATAGGTAATGCAATGAACATGGGATAGAGGAGAAAGTAAGAATCTGGTGATAGATGTTTGAGAGCTGAGTTAAGAAATAAGTCAGTGGAAAAGCAAGAGAAATGGGAGTGTGAGGAAGTTTGAGATAGGAGCAATGGGTAGTAGCGAGGGATCGAAGTTTCTAAGAGGTAGTT
This sequence comes from Protopterus annectens, assembly GCF_019279795.1. Taxonomy (NCBI): domain Eukaryota; kingdom Metazoa; phylum Chordata; order Ceratodontiformes; family Protopteridae; genus Protopterus; species Protopterus annectens. The sequence goes on along the minus strand of NC_056731.1, from coordinate 1,451,913,036 downwards.
AAGGTAAGTGGGTAAAGAAAGACAAGGGGTATGGCTGGATGATATACTAAAAGCATGGGAGAAGGATGACAATGGGAGGTTTAGAGGGAGTGGTGTGGGTTATATTTTTGTTTTAGAGTATGGGCAGTTGTGTGATTTAAGCAGGTGTTTTTTAAGTATAGTCTTCAATTTCTTAGGGTTATCTAGACTGGTAATGTGTTCTGGTAAAACATTTCATATTTAGCTACAGCATAGCATAAAGACACTGGCTGTCTCTTTTATTGGGTTTGTATACACTTATTAATTGTTTGTCTAATGAACAGAGGTACTGGTAGGAGTGTAACTGTGCAGGATAGATTTTAGGGTGGGACAGGCTTGTGGTTTGTATAATATCTTATGCGCAATAGTTAATTGCAGATAGTCAAGATGGTGTGGGAATTCAAGCCAGCTGAGCTCTGTCAGAGCTTTGCAATGGTGGGAGTAGCATGAAAAGCCTGTGGCAAATTTGGTGATCTTGTTGTAGCAGGACTGAAGTTTATTTTTTAAGGGCAAGTGCAGGTTGGTGAAATTAGGAGCTCCATGCAATAGACAGGGGATCAAGTAGGTGTTAGCTATGATTCTTTTGGTAGAGGGATCCATGAAGTTTTTGTGTCTGTAGAGATTCTCAAGTTTGCAGTGAGTTTTTTTTTATAGTGTTGTGTATGTGTTGCTCAAATGTGAGTTTATTGTCTATGGTGATACTAATAGTTTTGTGTGTTTTACCAGTTCACTCTCTGTTTTGTTTAGGGAAAAAAATTAATTTGGATGAGAGCATTTTGGGAGCAAAAAGTAGAAGTTTTGTTTTGTTGGGATTAAGCAGTAACTGTGCTTCATTTAGCCAAGATTATATTGAGGTAAAGGCATTTTGTGTTTTTCGCAGAAGGTCTGGTATGTTGTTAGATGTGGAGATGATGGTGGAATCATCAGTGTATTGGAATAATGTGCTTTGCAGGGAGGCGGTGTAGAAGTTATTGATAAAGATGCTGAACAGGAGGGGTCCAAGTATGGATCCTTGTGGGACTCCTGTTTTGTTAGTCTGATATAGTGATAGGTAACCTTGCCACTTAACACATGGTTCTCTATTGGTTAGATAGCTATTAAACCATTGTAGGGAGGGTTGCGAACATCCTAGTTAAGAGAGTTGCTGTAGTAGTTTGTCAAATGATACTATGCCAAAGGCCTTAGACAGTAGTATTATGCAGGTTAACTGTTTGGAGTCTCTGGCTTTGTTTACAGTATCAAAGAAAGGAGATAAGCATGGTTGTTCTTCTGTGTGTAGACTTGAAGACATGCTGGTAGGGTGTAACAATGTTATTAAGAATAAGGTAGTTTAGCAGTTGTAAGTGTATACACTTTAGATTTTTTTGATAAAGAAGATAATATAGAAATGTGTCTGTAGTTTATTAGTTTATTTGATGTACCTCCTTTGTGAAGAGGGGTTATTATAGATTGCTTCCAAAGGTTTTGGACTTGGGATTCACTAATGGAATGATTTATAAGTATGCTGACAGGATAAGCAATAGATTCAGCACGTTTTAAGTATTCTGATGGAAGATTATCTGAGGAAGAGGAAGAAGGTTTTAGTTTCAGAAGGAGTTTATGTATTAATGTAGTAGATACAGGTTGCAGAGTGAAAGGGGGAGTTTGGGTATTAGGTGATGATGTATTTTGGCAAGGGAGGGAGGGGTGATGTTGTCTTTGGTGGATATGGTGTTAGAGCCTATAACTAATTTAGCTATGCTCTCTATAGAAGGGATATTGGACATGCTAGCTACTGCAGTTGGTGTTTTGTCTGTGGTTGTTGATGGATTTTGTTGACCCAGGGTTAAGAAGTGATATCATGGTTTTCAATAGTTTTTTTGGATTGGTTTTATGGTTAGCTAATAGTTGTGTGAAATATTTTTTTTATCTCAAGTTACTATATTTTTTTTGCTTTGTTTCTTAGGTGCTTATAGGTGTGAAGCTGTATATCAAATTTAGTTTTTTTTTTTTTTTTGCCAATCTTTCCAGGCTTTGTCTCTGGTTTGAATTATTTGTTTAGTGGATTTGGTTAGCCAGGGTGCACGGTTTCTTTTTTTTTTTTCTCATGAGAGGGGCTACATTGTTGAGTGTATCTATAAACAGTTTGCTGAAGTAGCTGACAGCATTATCTAGAGGTAGTGTTTTTAATATGGACCAATTAAATGATTTCAATATACTGTTGAAGAGATCTTGACTAAAGTTTGTTAGGTTTCTGAATAATATGTAGGTGTGTGTTTTGGGCTCTTGGAGGGTATTTCAGGTAGGTGTATCAGGTAGGTGATCACTTAGGAAATTAGGAAGTGTATTGGAATAAGAGTACTTGTTGGGGTCAGAGACAAGAATCCAATCAAGGGTAAAACCAAGGTTAGTATTATTTTGTATTCTAATAGGGGTGATGATGAGTTGTGTAAAGCCATGGAGGTTAATACTATTTGCTGCTGAGGGAGTAGATAATTTTTACCAATTGATGTTGACATATTCCATGATTACTGTTTCACTGGATATATTTTCAGATATCCAGGAAAGAATATATTCAAGTATAGGAATGTTCTGGCCTGGTGGTATGTAAACTACTACAATACAAAGTTATTTGGTATTATTTATCTTTAAGATGCAATGAGGATTTCAGCATTACTAAATGTGGGAATTGGTTTGGAGAAAGGTATAATCTTGTAGGATAAAGTAAGGACATCCCTCCAAACTTTTTAATTAATTCGATAAGTTCTTATTATGTTATATCCCGGTGGCAGGATTCTGGTGTATTTGATGTGTGTTTAACCAGGTTTCAGTAATAGCTAGCATATTTGGGATGCATTGTGCTAGCCAGGAATGAAATTTGGTTAATTTATTGCAAATGCTATGTATATTTAGATTTGCTATTAACAGATTTTTTTGAGACAGGAGATTGAAGGTAGGAGAAGTCATGCATTGGTCCAGGATTGGGGTGGATGTCACCACATTGTGTTAGTTTGAGAAGATGAAAGGAGTATTGGTTGTTGTGGGTGAGTGTTTTACACAGCAGTAATGTATAATAAAATTGTGAAATGTGTTCTTTGGAGGAAGATAGCATTTTATGCTTTGAAAAGTATAGGATGTTTGGCTCAATTAGGTTAGGTGATATCTGTGAAAAGCTATTTGCATATTTTATAGAGATTTAGAAGAGTTGATGACTTTGTGGCTAAGGTGATTTCTGAGTGTTTGAGGGAAGTGATATGTGTTAGTAGTCTTAGAGCTACAAATTTGAATATGATAAAGCTAGTGATAGTTGTAAGTTGTGACATTTTTGTTGTGTTTAAGATAAACATACTAAAGAAGAAATTAAGTTATGGGTAAAAGAAATGTTGAATAGAGTGAGGGTGTGTGAGATGAGAGATATGTGGCTATTATCTAACTGATTAATCCTGTAGGAGTTGTGAATATTAAAAGTAGGATTTCTAATTGTAAAATCTGAGATGGATTGGGAATGGTTGCAGAGTAAATAGGGGAGGAGCTTTTGAGTATAGAAATGTAATTGAAGTGAGGGTGGATGGGAGTGGGGGTAGGGTAGGGGATCAGAGTGAGCCTGAGTGTAGCAAGGGTAAATGGAGTGGGATGGCCCAGGTGGAGTATGGGGCCAGAAACAATCAGTTAGTTAGGGTGCAGTACAGTAAGCAAGAAAAAAGTCTGTAGGGATACTTCTAAGAAAAGGAAAAACAGGCTATGAAGAGCTGTTTGTTTTAATCTAAGTAATCAAGAATCTAGCACAATTTTGCTAATACAAAGACAGTATTAAGGCTGCAGGGTTTACATACATCAAGCTTTAAGTTTTTCTGGTAGAGCAGTCAGAACTCTTGTGGCCATAGTGTTTCATTGCTACGCATGCCAGCTGTATCCCAAGCAAACACTTTGAGGTCAGATTCGAGATACTGGTAGAGGCAAGGCAAGAATAGACCTATGAAAAATAAGGAGAAGAGAGTAAATGCTAACCAGCTGGAAAAATAGGCTATGTTCAATGTAATAAGTAAGCTAGGCAAAGGAGCTTAGTAGGGTGGGGTGAAGTTAGGAGTGAATGTGTAGGCAGTTATAGTTAGTAAAAGAAAGGATTTCAGGGAAATATGCAACAGGACAGGTGCAGAACAGAGGAATGAAAGGTGATAATAGTGAGAAGGTATAATGTGAGTACACATAGAATAAACTAATACCTATAAAAAGCAGGCTTGCAGTAGTCATATGCATGCAAAAATTACACACAAATGGTAAGGAGCACTAGTATGGAATTATACAGTCCAGTATTCAATACTTAAAATTATTAGCTTATAATACCACTAGGGTGAAGCACAAAATCCAACAAAATAATTGCACTATTTAGTTGAAATGCAAAACAGTCTTTGGCTGTTAATAAGATAAGACTAAGGGACCGTTAACAATAAGATGAGACTAAGGGACTAGAAATTTGTCCTATTCTCTGATCAGATCATGTGAGATTAAAACTAGTATGTGCACAGGGGAGTGAACTAAAGGTAACCCATTAAAGGTTTACAACCTATAAGCTTAAAAAAACAATAAATTTGCACTATGGATGAGGGAGAGGTTGTAGGAATCTTTAGATGGAATAGCTGAGGTATCTGCAAAGAAGTGGGATTAACTGAAAGAAGATTTCAGGGATAAGATTGAGTGTTAAAATTACAATATGGATATGGATATGAAAGTAAAGAAAAATAAAATTAGAAAAACAACATCTAGAGAAAATCAAATAATAGCAATGAAGGAGAGATAGTTTAGCATTAGCAAAAGGAGCCCATTGACAGGATGCCCTACATAAAATACAACTGATGGAAGGAAATAGGATATAGGCACAAAGTACTGCAAAAATGAACTTTACATGATTAATACCCTAGCAGCCACTACAGCTTTAGCAACAAGGTTCATGGGTTCATACTTAGGTACCAGGCTATCTGCCCGAGGGCATTTATAAGCCTAGCCAGAGTATGTTGGCTTTCACCACCCCATTGATTAACTGATCCTCTGTCAAGCAGAGCCAATGAAGTGATCCCAGGGGTGCATTTTCTGTTACCCATCCACTCGTCAAGGTTTATCTTGAAGAGTGTTAGTGAGGGGCTCTGCCTAATGTAGTTTGGAATTTTGTTCCAAAGCATGGGGAGTCTGTGACAGGAATCTATCCCTCCAGCATGTTCTATTTATTGTTGTGGCGAGGTTTAGCTCACTAGAGCACGTGGCTTGCAGTGATTGGATTTCTTTAGGTGGAGCATGTCTAGAAATTCTGAGTTGGACATGGCTTTGTAAGTCAGGCAGAGATCACCTCTGAGTAAGCGATATGCCACTGAGTACAGCCAGAGTTTTTTCAGTTGGGCTGCATAGGACATATGTTTGAGGCCAGTAATCCTCTTGGTGATTTACTTTTGTGGTCTTTCTAGCTGTTGGAAGTGTCTTGTGAGGTACATCACAAATGGGGCATTGTACTCTATGATGGGTCTAATGAGTGAAGGGTAGAGGGGCACTATAACCTCTTTATTTCTAGATGTGAACCCTTTAGTAATTTGATGGGCCACATAGAAGGATTTCCTAACTACTTTGGCAATATGATTGTCAAAGGAGAGATTACTAACTACATGGGTCCCCAGATCTCTTATTACCTCTTCTGTATTAAGGGGGCTGCCACCTATGTGGTAATTTGTGGGTGTTTTGCTTTTCCCAAATGGGATGACTATGCATTTTTTGGCATTTAGCTTGAGACCATGACTTTGACACCAGGTGTCCGTCTCAGTAAGGCCCTTTTGGAGGATGTCCATGTCAGCTGGAGAGTCAATTATTGCTCCCAGTTTGCAGTCATCGGCGAACTTGGTTAGCCATAGTCCTCCTGTGTTTGCTTGTACTTCTGAAAATTATATGCCGAACAGTAGGGATCCCAGGACACAGCCTTGCGGGCACCACTTGTGACTTGTTTAGAGTTGGACCTGGAGCCCACTATTCTTAACGTGTGAGTTCTGTCTCTAAGCCAGTTGGCAACCCATCTCATGACGTAGGGGTTTATGTTCAGGCTGATGAGTTTTTCTGTAATACCCGAGTGGGGAATGGTGTCAAAAGCCTTGGCAAGGTCAAGGTAGGCTGTGTGAACCACCTTTCCCTCGTCTATGGCCTTGTTGACTGTCTTGAAGAAGTCAACCAGGTTTACTAGGTATGATCTGCCCTTAACAAAGCCAAACTGGGTCAGGTCAAGTGTTTGGAGGTTCCCAATGTCTTTATTAATGAGTTCCATGATGATGCTCTCCATAGCCTTGCAGACAAAGGCTAGTCAGGCTTATGGGGCGATAGTTACCAGGGTCAGTTATGGCCCCTCCTTTGTGGAGAGGAATAACCGTTGCTGTGCACCATTCTATGGGCATGTAGCCTGTGGAGAGGCTGAGGTTGAACAGTGTGTTTAGGTGTGGGGTTAGTTTGTTCTGCAGTTTGTGTAAGACGCAGCCTGGGACACCATCTGGTCCCATTGACTCTGTGTTTTTGGCTTTTGAAAGTGCTGTTTTCCCCTGTGCGTCTGTGATTTTTGGGACACTACACTTTTCTGGTATTGTTGTGGGCCCTTTTGGAGCTGAGAGAGGGGTGAAGTTTGCACTGAATCTATCTGCCAGGATGTTGGCAATATCAGTAGGTTCAGTATATTTTGAGCTATTTTGCACTAGTTCAGTGCATATCTGTGAGTTGCCACTTAGATTCTTAACATAACTAAAGAAGGCTTTGTGGTTATCTTTTGAATCCTTGACTACTTTTCTTTCGAAGTTAGCCTTGATTGACTTCATGAGGGACCTTAGTGTCTTATTGATACTGATCAGGGATGTCTTTCCTTCTTGGGATTTACTTTTTTTCTGATCTAGTTTCTTTACTAGCAACAGCAGAAGTAGTTACTGCCATATGAGAAATTACAGAACCTAGCAGCAAGCAAATAGTCACTGATCCACATGAGATTCAAGGGTATTCTCAGCATATTATGGGATGTTGTATAAGGGAATACCTCAGAATGAACAAAGAAAGGGAGAAACAGGGAAGTACTTGGAGAATATGATACCAGAGGAGAGAGGTCCATACTTCATGGCTCAGATCACTGAAGATAAAATTAGGAAGGCCTTACATAGACAGAAAAGAGGAAAGTGGCCAGGAAGTGATCCCAACAGAGGTCTGGAAGATGCAGGAAGAAGAGATGCTAAAGATCTGGAGGTAGTTATTTAATGGAGTGCTGAGAGGACAGACACCACCTGCTTCCTGGAAGATGGGTGAGATCGAGGTGATTTTGAAGGAGGACAGAGATCAGAAAGCTAAAAATTTATATAAATCTATTACTCTACTTAATCATGACTATAAGGCAGTTATGACTGTGATTGTTACTAGGATGGCTAGGCTTTTTCCAGGGTTAGTGGATTTGGAATAATGTTGGTTCATAAGTGGGAGAAGAACATTTGATAACATACTATGCATACTGATGATTATACATGATGCTAATAAGACAGGAGAGGAAGTGGCGTTGATATCTCATGATGCCAAAAAAGCTTTGGACAGAGTGGATTTGAAAATCCAATCAGAAAATCCCCCCCACCCTATCTGTGAAGCATCTGTGGTTACTGTGGCTAATGGCTGTGTAAGAGCAAAAGGTCTGCCTAATGTCACATGAGTTGAGGGAAGCCACCAGCAAAGGTCTTTCTTGCAGGACTCTGTTATAAGAATTTGGTGGGACATGGGTAGTTCCTGCAATAACCACTGAGTGAACAGTAGCCACTGCAGAATCTTCATGTGCGGGTGTGCTAATGGAACTAAGCTTATTGCTGCTGCTATGGTTCTCAAGACTTTCAGGACTGTCCTTGCCTGTACTCTTTTTCTGGAAAGAAGGTTTAAGATCTGATGTTGCAGTACTTGAACTCTTTCTGGGGGGAAGTTTTGCCATCATTTTTACTGTGTCTAGCTCTGCTCCTGTAAAAACGATACACTGAGATGGCAACAAGACAGATTTTTCATAATTTATCGTGATTCCTAGATGAGAGCAGAGAAGTAATGTGGTGTCTCTTGCTGTTTGTAGTAGATGCTTGGGGGTGGCAGTAAGGAGTCAGTCATCCAGATACGGAAACACTCAGAATCCTAGACATCTCAAGTGAGCCATGACTACTGCCACCACACTTAGTGAACTCTCTGGAGGCTGTAGTGAGATGAAAGGGCAGAGCCCGAAATTAGTAGTGACTGGATCCCAGCCAAAAGTGCAGGTGAATCCTGGATGGCCTGTCCATTTGTATGTGGTAGTACACATCCTGAAGCTCTATAGAGTACATCCAATTGTCTTTTTCCAAAAAGGGAAATATCAACTGCAGTATTTCCATCTGGAACTTTGTCTTTCTTAATGATTTGTTTAATCTGTTGAGATCCAAAATGGTTCTCCAGTCCCCTGTTCTCTTTGCCACTAAAAAGAACCTTGAGTAAGTTCCGGATCCTATTTGGTCTGCAGGGACTATTTGGATGGCTCTTTTGTCTAGCAGCTTTTAAATTTATAGAGTTGCCTGTTCTCTCTGACTGGTTGGAACATCCTGGATATTCTTTATGTTTCAGACAGGAAAGGAAAAGGGAATAGAGTAGTGACTGGATACAATAATTTGTACTAACTTGTCTTTTGTTATTTCTACAGGCTTCTGGGTACCAAGATAAGTGACCCCCGACTGCCTCCAGAGCAAGACAGACAGGTATCTCATCAGCAGAGCTGAAAGAGACTACCATGGAATGAATCCGTCATCCTGATTCTGTGGATGCCCTCTGCCGCATGGACAGTGTCTCCCATTCCTACTTCCCTCTCTGCCTCTGGAAGAAGAATCACCACGTGTGTCTTGAAAAGCTCTCTGGGATTTTTGGAACCACATTTTTCCTCCCTTTTGACCTTTTGGATAAAGTCTAGAAGGTAGAGAAAAATGGACTCCTATGGCAGAGAGAGTTTTTCCTTCTTGCTCACACCTGGTTAGTGTGTCCTTGACTTTTGCCCGAACAAGGACAAGCCATCAAAGGAGGCATTTATAAAGGAAGGTTTAAAAGGCTCTGGAAAGTCACACAAGCATGTCCAAAAATGTCTCTTCCAGGAAATTCCTGAAGCCACTGCTCTGCTCACTCCATCTGCTGAATAAGAAATAATCCTCATGGAGGACTTAACCACAAAGTTTAAGGTGGAGAGCTGAGAGGAAACTTTGTCTGATACCCCAGCAGCTACTGTACCTTAGAGAGTATCTCCTAGCTCCTTTAGGAGGTCTCTTTGTAGCCTAGTAAAGTTTGTCAGATAATGCAGAGATTAGAGTGCAAAACCCACTGAAGAGAACATGCGTTACCAATATCTGTCCATCGTATGAGACTCCTTGTTCGGCGGATGGACAAATGAGGATGTCTCAGAAAGTTCCCTTTTGGTGGCTGGCACCACCACCATAGTGTCTACTGGAATGCCCTTAGTAAGGAAAATTTTATTTTCAGGTGCTGATATGAACTTGTTTGGCCTCCAAGGAACAGTTTCCACTGTGTGTGGAGACTCCCATGCCTTTTGACTAACTAATTGCATGAGCTCGTCAAAAGGCGGAGACACCCAATTGGAGGAAGGACGAGACCCAAAAGCTTTCAGATTTACAGACTCCTCCTCAAAAGGGTTGATGGACTTCCAGCACATCTCTACTTAAGGATTTCCAGGATGTCTGTTTAAGGATTTCCAGGATGTCTGCAAAGGAGATATCTTCAGAGGGTGACCATGGGGACCCTTCTGACTCATTGAGGTCTGTGTCAGAGGTGACTGACTCCTCTGGGGAGTCTAAATGCTTCCTCTTGCAAAGTCTCTTGTGAGGGACCTTTTCAGAAGGATATTCTATAGAGATTTTGGAAGAGGGGAGTTCATCTGATGGGGTGTCCTGAGACCTAGGGTCTCCATGTGTCTGTCGATGGTGTGGTGCTGAGACAGATGCCGATGCTTTTGGGGGAAGAATGTCAGGACCTAAAAGTGGAGCTGACTGTGGAGACAGCACTCTCCTCATCACCTCAAAAGCCCCTCTCCCTGATCCAATGATACCTCTGGCTCTTGAAGAGCCAGAAGGGACTCCCGGCACCAAGGGGGTTGGCTCCAAGACCAATGTAGGAGCCAAGCTCACCTGCGCTAAAGCCCTGAGAACCAAGTTCAGATCTGACAAATGTCCGATCAAACTCCACTCCCTGGACCCAACTGGAGAGCATCATCTCCTACAGTCCTTGACTTCAGACGGAACCAAGGATGTTGGAGCAGATGTTAGACCTGAAGAACCTGGAGTAGGTCTTGGCGCCGATGGTTCCTGTATGAAAAGTTCCAGACATTCAAGCTCCAATGTCCTAGGTCAGCTTAGAGGAGGAATCAGTGTCAAAAGAAGGTCCTAGCCAGCTCCAAATCCCTCTGGGTTGGAGCCGATAGAAGTTTGGCCAAAGCCAGAGTCCTTAAAAGTCTACATACCACCTGATCCACGTCATCGTCAGAAAGACTTCTGGAGGACCAAGAGGAGGGGCAAGGAGATCTGACCAGTTGTAGAAGAGGTAACCTTAAAGTAGGGGAGACTGGTAAAAATTTTGGGGTCCGGCTCCGTAATTCAAATTCTATTGTCCCCGATACTGAAGGAGCCAATGATAAAAATTTTTCAGGCCCAACAATCTTCGGGTCTGGAGAAGTAACTTTAGTTAGCTTTTTTTGCTGGCTCAAATTGGCCAGAAGAAGGAGATGACCTTTTCCCAGATTTGTCAGATGTGAATGAAGGAGACTTGGTCAATTTAGAAGTGTCCTGACCTTCTTCTAATGATTCAGTGAAGGGGGACTTCAGTAAATCTCTCACAATAAACTTGTTCTTCCTTTCAAGAAGCACTCTAGAACTAAAAGAGTGGCAAATGGAGCAGGTTTCTTGCAGATGCAAAGCACCAAGACAATATACACAAATAATGAGTCCATCTGTGATGGACATTTTCTGATTACACTTCACACACTTTTTAAACTCAGAGGGTTTGGTTTCTTTATGATCCTTAGACATAATCAGCCTATTAACAGACAATAACAACTATAAGAAAAAGTGTACAAACTACTCAACAGTCTAATAGGCAAACCCAACCTATATATATAAAAATGTTTTTTTTAAAAAACAACAGAAAGAAAACAAAAAAAGCTTAGCAACTACAGAAAAAGGGAAAGGGGTGGCAGTTGTCTAACTAAAATGAAGCTGCCAAGTCAAAAGGAAGGGGGGATGAACAGGATAGCCCTCTAACTTGAACGGGCAATGTCAGCCCTCTAACTCAAACGAGCTGCCGGTTTTGCTTAGGAACAAGTAACAGAAGCAATAAGATTCTTTACAACACTCTCTAAGTTAAACAACTGATTAAAAGGCAAGGCAAGGTAAAGGATAGAAAGAAAGCCCTCTAACTAAAAACAGGCTTTAAACAGTACATTTAAGCCAGGCTAGGGAGTAACACAGGCCTAGTGAAGAAAAAAACGATGACCAGAAAAGCAAAGCAGAAGAGAGAACTCTCTAAACTAACTAGATTATTACTAAACGGGGAAACGTTAAGTCTTTAAGCAGCAAAAACACCAATTATATCAATAGTAAGAAGAAAAAAAATTCCAACTTAGCCAGAGCCAAAATGGAAGCACCTAATCTGTTTAGTGGCAAACAAGATCTGGCGAGCTTTCCTGGGGGATGATGGGATAGCGATATAGGCACGAGTCAGTGGAATACCTCAAGCTTCTGTATACAGCCAAGTTTGAACTGAGGATCAGTTCTAAACCCAACCAGTGAAGAATGAAAGTGAGATAGGATAACATCACATCATTGTTTTCATATGTAAATCTTAAAAAAAAATGTGATAGTACCCATAATAAGAAGTTATGTACTCACCATAACATTCCATGTTTGTTGTCCCTCTCACCTTCATTCTTTGTTGGTTGGGTTCAGAACCGGTTCTGATTTGGCCTTATTAAAAAGCTCGAGAGCTTCCACTGGCTCGTGGCTATACCCTATCCCATGATGCTCAGGGAAGATTACCCAGATCTTGTTTGCAGATAAAAAAATAATCTTTACCTCTAAACAAAGCAACATATCCAAAAACAAGCAGACTTAGAAGAGATTCAGAGACTTGATAATCAATTTGCCAGGAAAGACTATCCGATTCTCCAGGATCGAAGGCAGGGGAAGGAGGGTGTGATGCAAGAATGAAGGCACGATGGACAACAAACATAGAATGTTATGGTGAGTACATAAATTCGTAATGTTATGTTGTCCTATCTTGCCTTCATTCTTTGCTGGTTGGGACAGCATCCTTAGCATCTTCTTTCTTGGGTGTCTCAATGGAAAATACTCTTCAGATCAGTGGACCCAAAAGAGGCCCTGTTCTTGGAGGCCAAATCGATTTTGTAATGAGTGATAAAGGTATGAGGCCTTACCCATGTCACTGCTGCACAAATAGAATCCATAGGTAGTCTCATCTGGAAGGTAGATGAAGTTGCAATAGCTCTTGTGCAATGGCCTTTCACTTTCTCTGGTAGTTCTCAGTTCTGGGAATTGCATGTATAGGTGATACAGTCTGTAAGCTGTTTGGAAAGTGTGACCTTTGAAATTGGAAACCCTTTCTTTTTGTCTGAAAAGGACACAAACAGTTGGTTTGGCTTTCTGAAATATTTTGTTCTATGCATGTAGAAATGCATTTGTCTATGCACATCCAACTGAGGTAATCTATATTCTACCTTGTTGCTATTGTTTGGGAAAAAAATGGTAAGTCAATGGATTGATTTAAATTGGCCTCTGAGCACACTTTTGGTAGGAATGAAGGGTTAGTCCTTAAGGAAACTCTATCTTTATCAAAGATTATGTATGGAGGGTGTATAGACAAAGCTTGAAGTTCAGATACTCACCTAGCAGACATAATGGCCACCAACAGTGCTGTCTTCCATGACAAAACCTTTGTGTCACATGATGATGCAGTTTCAAAAGGTGATAGAATCAATAGAGATAGAACAAAATTTAGGTCCCATGGCACTGGACGTTCTTTCACTGGAGGCCTTAGTAAGAATGTACCCTTTAAGAATGCTTTGCAAAGCCTGTGGGACATGATATTTAGTCTCGTTTCCCCAATATGATAGTTTGATATAGCGGATAATTGAACTTGAATTGTAGCCACCGCCGCACCCTCATTAAAAAGTTTAACCAGAAATTATAACACTTCTGTGATAGGGGCAGTAAAGAGATCAATTTTATTTTTGGAAGCCCAGTGGGAAAATCTCATCCATTTGCTAGAGTATAATTTTCTGCTCGATGCCTTATGAAAGGAAATCAATATATGTCTAACTACAGGGGAGATATCAAGGAGCCTGGCTATTTGTGGAACTGGAGCAGCCAAGCTGTCAACTTTGGGGTTTGTATTGATGGATGGAATGTCCCCAATGAATGAGTCAGAAGGTCTGGAACTGGGTCCAGAATCCACGGTTCCTCCTAGAGATGGGGTCACAGAAAGGGGAACCAAATCTGATGAGTCCAATATGGTGCAATGAGTATCACTGTGCTTCTCAATGTGCTGGCTTTCTGAAGGACCTTCAGTATCAAGGGAAAGGGTGGAAAGGCATAAAGGAGACCCGAGGGCCAATCGTGTGTAAGCACTTCCCTTGGTGACTACCCCGGGAGGGGAAATCATGGCAAAGTAGCTGATGCATTTGGCGTACATGGATGTGATGAAGAGATCACAGCAAGGCTGGCCCCACTGATGGAAAATTTGTTCCACAACTTCCTGTTTTAGGGACCACTTGTGGGTCATCAGAATAGCTCTGCTTAGTTTGTCCGGTATCATGTTGGATTTCCCCAGGATGTGTGTTGCTGTCAGAAAGAGTTGAGAAGAGACTGCCCATTGCCATACACTCTGTGCCTCTTGACATTGGGGTAGGATTTGGTTCCTCATTGTTTGTTTATGTTCCACACTACTGACATGTTGTCTGTCTGAATTGCAATTGTTCCTATTGGAAGAGAGTCCTGGAATGGCTGCAACATGAAAAGCACAGCTCTTATCTCTACGACATTGATGTGCAAGTGGTTCTCATGTTCCTGCCAAATGCCTTGGACAGTTTTTCCCAGATAATGGCCAGAATCCTTATCTGAGAAGTGTCCGTGGTCACCATGGCTACTGGTTGTGGGAAGGCAAACAGTTGGCCTACGGTCAATTGAGTTGAATGAAGCCACCAGCGCAGGTCCTTTTTGCAGGATTCTGTTATGATGATCTTGTGAGACAAAGGTAGATCCTGCATGTACCACTGGGAAAAAAGCAGCCACTGAAGAACTCTCATATGTAGGCAAGCTACAGGTACCAAAATTATTGCAGCTGCCATGGTACCCAGAACCTTCAAGATAATTTTCACCTGTGCTTTCCTTTTTAATAAAAGGGTCTCAGTTTAATGACGCAAGGTTTGAATTCTGCAATCTGGTCCGAGTGTTCCGGCTACAAAACCCCAGGTCAGGTCAGAGGAGGAACCAAGGAAGGCGAAGTGGTCTTTGCCGGCTCCATATCTCGCTGGGTCGGAGTCGACAGAATTTTTGCTAGAGCCGGCGTCTGTAGGAGTCTCATCACCACTCACTCTACATCATCATCTGATAAGCTTCTGGACGATCGGGAGGACAAAGTTGTAGATTGCTCTGTTTTCAAAAGTGGAGACCTCAAATTAGGAGATGCTGGCTCCAATACAGGGGACTGGCTCTGAAATTGGATATCTATTGACTCCGAAACCACAACTTCAGCAGAAGAGGGAGATTTTTGATTCTTAAACCATTTTTTTAGTTGACTCAGAAGATAAGGCTGAAGATGAAGTTCTTTTTCTCAACTTCTCTGATTTAGAAGAAGGGAATTTGTCTGCAGATTTAGTCCCTTCTAAAGCCTCTGTAAAGGTAGTTTTCAACAGTCCTCTCACAATTAACTTATTTCTATGCTCCATCAAAAAACTGGAGCTAAAAGCGTGACAAAAGGAGCATGACTCTTGTAAGTGAAGGGCACCCAAACAGTACACATAAATGGTATTCTCATCTGTCAGAGGCATTTTCTGACTACACTTGTCAGATTTCTTGAAACCTGAAGGTTTTGACTCTTTACGGTCCTTTGACATTCTTGCAAAACACATACTTATACTAAGAACCAGAAAAGAAAAAACTCAACAAGACCTTTTTTTTCATATTAGACTAGCTAAGCAAGAAAATGGAGAAGTTCTCTAACTTAAATGAACTACTCCTACCAACTAGACAGAAAAAGAAAACGGGGAAAAGGGGGGATGGCCCTCGAAGTTAAAAAGGGTGCAGGGAGCCCTCTAACTTAAATGAGCTACCCTGTAAGGGGGGGGGGGGGATTCAGCAAGCTCTATACCTTAAGCGAGCCTGTAAGCCAGGATAGGGTAGGTTCAACAACAAGTACAGGCCTAGCGAAAGGATGATGGCCAACACAAGAAACAGTAAACAGTAGCAGACTAAGCAAAACACACTACAAAAACACTACAAAAGTTGACAACAACTGGAAAAAATACTATATACAAATTAGAGCAAAAATAAAAATATATAAGTAAAATTATTTCCACTTAACCAGGAGCCTGCATGGAAGTCACCTGATTTGTTTAGTGCACAGAGTATCTAAGGTAATCTTCCTGAGCATTCATGGATGGAGATATAGCCATGAGCTGTGGGAAGCTCCGAGAGCTTTGAATTGCTAAGTCAGAACCAATTTTTGGTTCTGAACCCAACCAGCAAAGAAAGAAGGCGAGACAGGACAACATAACATTGTATGTTATAATAAAGATGTCTAAAATTTTCAACCTCTTTTTCCAGATTGTAAAAATGTCATCCCAAGAACCTTCTATAAAACAACTATAAGTCATTTTAGGGTTGTTTGAGGATAAATAATTTTTTCGGGAGTAAACATAACTAGGCTTGCAAAAAATGAGGGCACATGCTGCCCCTATCTCCACTCCACTTACCTGTCTGTAAAATTCTTCCTCAAAATATAAAAAGTTGTTCCGGACCACTATCTCCATCAGTTCAACCAGTGGTTTCACTGCCCTTGCCTCACTGACTTTGTATTCCACTAGGGTTTCTTCAAAAAAGTCCAGTCGCACATCATGTGGAATACATGAAAAAAGGTCTATGACATCTATTGGGAAAAAACTGTGTTCTTCTTTCTACGAGAGTTGGATATGATATTTGTACACTTGTATGACTTGAAAGGACAACACTTTCTTCAAACAGTCCCTAACATGCACTGGTTTCACTAAGTTTGAGTTTGATATTTTGGAGACAGTTCAACCAAATGCTAGAGAGGGATATTGGGAAAATAAATTAGAATATAGGGAACTACTCTGGCAAATAATATTGGACGCTGTAGTAAAACCTGGCTTTAACAACCATGTCTCCATTCAACCAGTCTTTAAAATGAGAGCAGCTAAATTGTGAAGAAAATTTGTGGAAGGGGCAATGAAGATATAAAACTATTAAACATATCTCTGTTGGATGGACTGCTTTCACAATGTTTTTACAAAGTTTTACACAACATTTGTTATTATGCTAGTAGATCCATACTTTATACCTCATTACATTTTTATATATTTAGGTTTTATGTTTATTTTACTATTTTCAACTGTTTTATTATTGCTTATTGGAGTGTTCTTATGAAACATGGTAAGTATATCTTTAAGTTAAGTAACTAATTAATTGTAACATTATTTAATTAGTATGGGTCGCACAGTGTTGCTGTGGTTAGAGTTGTCGCCTCACTCCAAGAGGTTCTCTGGTTTGATTCTCGACTATGTTGCCTTCTGTGGACTTATTACACACCTGCTAAAAGAAATCCTTCTGTTTCAGTCATCCTGGACTATGTGGACCCAGTTTGTTTAATGATTTTATAATGTGCTTATCAGTGTAGTGCCATGTTCTGAAAATTCACTTTATACAGCTCTATACAGTGTATCGCTGTGGTTCTCTATCAGTTTACCACCTGCTAAACCTATTTTGACCTTAAAAGTGTGCCCTTTATTACCTTCCCACTACTCTTAGAATAGCCCATATTCTCTTGTTCTGACTCACTGGAGCCCTTCTTTCATTTACTGGAATAAGCTAGGTACATATATATTAACACTATTGTCTCCATATAATGTTTCAGGTAGGCAAAGTTTTTCCTCTGTTATTTCCTTTCAGAGCCTATGGTTACTACATCATTCCATGACCCTGAAATAACAGGAGCACAAGGCATACCCTCTGTGAAAGTTTTTACTAAAAATATTGTCAATGTGCAATGTAGGTGAGTTTAACTTAAAAAGCCTTGCTCTGTAATAACTTTAACTAATCAAATACTTGCCTGCCCTGTGCTGGAAAGTGGATGTGACATTCCCCCAAAAACAGTAGTCCTTGCACTCTAAGGGCTATTTACTAAGTTGGCCACTGTTCTTTCTCTTGACAATAGATTACATTATATATGCCAGTTACTTCATCTCCCTAGCTTCTTGGTATCTACATTCAGTACATGAAACAACATACTTTCTACTTTCTGCCTCCTTGTTAACTGCTCTGTACTGGCTGCAAACTGATTGCTCTCTGTAATAACTGGACTGTGGGTGGAAAGGTGGCTACGCTCCCTTCTCCTACCATTATACTTCCCACTTAAACCATCACTCATGACATCCACATCCTATAGCTTCCTAAACAACTTTACTATTATCAAAGAAACATTCCTGTTTCTATTCTCTTCTCTACTTCCATCAACCATTTAGTATCATTTCCACCTGCAACCTTCCAACCCATACTGCTATACACTATATCCTCTCCTACTCAGACCACTCTCCTGTGCCTCTAGTTTCTTTCTGAGCAAAACTCTTTATTCCTTTCATCCCTGCAATCTCCTCTCATATACCGCAATCATTTTAATATTTACGTCTCACCTCTTCCTCTACAATATCTTGCGGTCTTCCATGTATCTCTCTAGTCTGCTTATATTCCTCTGTCCTCAGTGTTTCTATGTCCATACTTAATTAAATCAGTATTTTTTTTTAACTTTCCTTCCTTACCATACCGGCGATATTGTAGTTGAGGGACTCACCAGTTCGATTTGTGCAGAAGTGGGCATGTCGTAAATTGAGTGACAACCCAGTCTGCTTTATTTAATTTGCTCGTGCATACATGAGATGAAAATATTAAATGTACACAAATGGCCCATTTCTTCCCTGCCCCTCATAAAAAAAAATATAATGTTAAGTTTCATTAATTTAATGCAGTTCGGAAACTAAATGTTGTTGGAAAACCGGTGACTGTACTTTAGGCTTGTCACCTTTTTAGTTGCCCAGACTGGGACATTTTTGTGATAAAACAAGATTTTGCAGGATGAACAGTATATCTGTCCCATTTCTTTACCGTTAGTATTTACCAAACTGTAGTGCCCCCTCGAGCTAACATGCCGAATACCAGGTGAATATTCATGATGTCAGTGTGAAGACATCGCTATGAATATTCACTTATTATTCAAACAGGAATAAACAACAGCAGATGCCATTTGAATACAGTTTTTTTTTTATATTTTGGCAAAACAGTACATTAGGTTCTTTTCGGTGGTTGTGGGTATGGTCTGTCCTGCAAAATCTCATTTCCCATTTTGGAGATGGGGAATTTAAGAGGTACGATTCACTGTAGACTGACAGGTTAAGTAAGCAGCCGTCGGTTATGTGTTTCACATTTTTTGAGGGCTAGTGTTTTCCATTTTGGTGACGGGAGGTTGTGAGAGGTACGATTCACTGTAGACCGACAGTTTTTTTTCCGGCGATATTGTAGTCGAGGGCCTCACCAGTTCAGTGCACTTTTTTCTTTGGTTGTACATTGGGAGGGAATGCATTTTCATGAATGACATATCAGGGGAGGGGGGTTGGGGCGGGGCTTGCTACTGCGCATCTGGTGAGGCCCTCAACTACAATATCGTCCACCATACCTAGTCTACCTAGTCATCATATAGATTCATCCTCATTCATATCAATATCAATATTCATATCAATATTTCCCTATACCTACCTATCATTCCCTATACCTTCTTATCAGTCATACCCATCATCCTACTCTACTTTACTCTTCCCATTAATCTGTACTACATATAATTGCATCCCTCTACACTCCACCAACCACCCACTGTCACCTATCCATACATCCTTCTAAAACCCACATATGCCACTACTTCATCTTCTATTACTAGCATTTGTTGGCTCCCTATTGAAATGTTGGCACTCTAAATGCTGAGTGCTGACAAGCTAAGAAAAAGACACATGAGAGAAATGAAACTTGAAAATCGCTCTTCTCCTTAAAACTTCTTTTTTCAGGGGAGTGGCAAGCCTCCCTCCTCCAAAATTATATATACCAACTCTGAGATTGCCGTACGTCAGAGAAAAGGGAATATTCCAAGAAACATCATCTCCAATTTAGTATATGTAAGTCTATTCTTTTGGCCACTTAGTCTTCATATTTCAGGTCTCACTCTAGCGAGTCCCGACATTTCAAATGATTACAGCATTTCTCACTATACTCTGATTCTCAGCCATCTATCACAAGTCTCTCTCCCACTGTTTCTTACCTAGACTTGCCACACAATATTTAAATTAGAATACCACAACACATTTCTCTAACATCTTCAGCAGTCTACTCAACGTTAATTACAATAGTACCCCGAAACACAAGTAACCCAACACATGCTCCGTCATTATCCAAAATCATGTGTAACCTCAAGCCGAAATACAAGTGGTTCATCGACTCCCACATTACTAACTGGACAATAATACTGGGAGGGGATACACATCCCAATCCTGATCCCACACCCACTCATCTAACCCCAGACCCCACCGAACTAGCCCCCACATATCCTGAAACAGCAACAGGCTATCCTGAAACAGCAACAGGCC
This sequence comes from Protopterus annectens, assembly GCF_019279795.1. Classification (NCBI taxonomy): domain Eukaryota; kingdom Metazoa; phylum Chordata; order Ceratodontiformes; family Protopteridae; genus Protopterus; species Protopterus annectens. The sequence continues at coordinate 1,451,893,049 of NC_056731.1, read as the reverse complement.
ACCTCTCTAACTACCTAGGACTTAAAATGCTACACTGTAACCTAGAAGTGTCTATAACAAAATCACAGCAGTTCATGCCTGTATAGCCCACTACTCCCCTGATCTCTTCATAGCCATAAAAATATAGTTAAAGCAACTCACCAAAGATACATAAATACTCCCACCAGGTTATAATACACTCAGACTAGATAGAACCAGCAAAAAAGCAGGTGGAGTTGCTGATTTCTATAGAAATGTTTTAGATCTCTCCACTTACCATGATTCTACACCCAGTTTCAACAATGCTGAACTTCTCTTAGCACTCATCAGACTGAATCCTCACAAATCTTTAGCCATCATAGGTCTATAAATCCCACCTGGTAACAACATTCCCATCCTGGAAGAGATCCCCTTATGGATCTCAGTCAACATATAAATGGAAACCATCATGCTAGGGATGTTAACATGCAGTGGCAACTGATATCTCTAGAAAACCCAACAAATTCAATTCAGCTATATGACCTCTCTCAGTTGATCAAGACTCCAGTTAGAATTAATAAGGCCAATCTAAAGAATCTATCCTAGACTGGATTCTAATATCCACCGCAAACAATATTGCCACAAGTGGCAACCAACCTGATAGCTTAAATGACCAACAGCTAAGCTAAATGACCAACAGCTAAGCTACATAATCAGACACCCTAAGCAGCCCCACAAGGTTCATCACTACAATACAGTCAGAAACATTACTAACTTAATTAAATAAACTTTACTTCTAACCTGCTCCAGATCAGCTGAGCTCCACTTAAAACTCTTCCCCTTGATGAAACAGTAGACACATTTAATGCAATATTTCTAAATATTCTGGAAAAGCAGGCACCATTAATAACCAAAAGTATTACAAACCAGCCCCTTGGTTAACTAAAAAACAATGCAACTCATGCAACGCAGAGATAAAGCCTGGAAGTCATAGCTACAATCAAAGTCTTAAAATATCCCTGCAGCAATAGACAGTTAGGGAACCAAAGCAAAAAATGCATAAAACAGGGCAAAAATGATTATAGCAATTCCCAAAATCCATCATCAAACAATCCAAAAAACACATGGAAATCAATAAATACATTGCTCAGTCTTGGAAGATCAGCTCACCCTATCCCCAACCAATAACTAACAAAGTGTTGCTTCACAGTTTAACTCACATTTTATAAAAACAGTAACCTCCTTCCTACAAAACAAAACTAATACAAATCCAGCCATCCCATTTCAATAACTCTATCCACAACAGACCTTCACACTCACTCCAATGTCAACATCCACAATTAAAAAATACCTACACATCCTTAAGACAACAACCACTGCCCCTAACCAACTTCCATTTGAACACCTTAAACTCACTGCAGATAGCTTTGCAAACCCTGTTTTGACTCTAATAAACTCCTCTATCCAAGAAAAATGAAGACACACCAAAAGCTAGGTTGTCTCCAAACAGCAAAACACTACCTTACTGACTCTGCTTGACAAAACATAGCCAATTATTTTCTACTTCCCATCCTATCCAAACCAATCTTAACTCCTCACTATCAGCCAAACTAGATCAATGCTACAATAAAGTAGCAGCATTTCCAACAAACCAACAATATAGGTCACACCACAGCCACTCTCTAAAACAACTGAACTGCCTCAAACTGAATAATTCATAATTAATTACTACCTTCAACCTACTGCACAACCCTGAAAAATTCACATCTCTTCACTCCATCATTCACCCTTACATTACTATGATACCTCTAAGCTCCACTGATAAATCATTACTCTTCATAACAAAACCTAATAACAATGCAGGATACTCCCTGTATTCATACTGCATTGCTAATATCTAGAATACCATGCTACTCCACTTAAGAACAGTCTTTGACCTGAAATACTTAGCCAACAGAAGCAGCACCTGACAGATAAATGATTCTGCACATGCACTATTCCTGGATAAATTTGTCTTAATATAGTTACATGAATTTGAGACGTAACTCTGCTGTACAAAATTTAATGTACTGTTATCAGAACTATTCACTCCTCTATCATCCCATCTTCTTTATCTTATTTGTACTTTTTCCTCTTCTTCCTGTCTTTGGGATGATGTAACTCTTTATCTTAATTTCCTGTGTCCTAGATTTTGAACTAGTCTTTATAGTAACAAATATTCTTTCACAAAACCTGACAATCCATGCATAATGATAATACTGCATTACATATACCTCCCTGTATTTAAAAAATATTCATATACAGCCCATGCAGATATGTTATTTTTAATTGAAACTGTTTGTAAATCATGTAACCAATGTCAAGGATGTCTGAATAATGCAACCATTGCTCATGAATGAAACTGCCAGAAAATGATGAACAGTGCAAAGAATGTTCGTGATGTCTGTATAATGGAGCTTTTCTCCTCGGCCTCCTCTGAAAAAAAATTAGAGCTCAGTTGGACTTTCTGAGTAAACAAATGCCAATAAATAAATTAATAAATACATATGGGGAAAAAAGGCTCAGGTTGCCCCACCCCGCCAAATGTACTTAGTACTTCAGCAGGTAAGCAGTGCTTTCTTAACAAACTGGCTAAAGAGGTATAGAAAACACAGGATACTGCAGTGGACAGAAGTGATCACTACATTTGCATTTCCGAGGAGTCATTATACAGTTTCAAGCCATACAAAAGGAACTAAGACACATGTCATGGGATATAGTTTCTGGGGACAGTTGGCCTCCTCTGGTCCAATGGATAACAACACTGATGCAGCAGAGCATCAGGAAGTTAGTGAAGGATTAAGGTAATAACAGGTTGGAATGTTAAGTAGGGACATAGACTCAGATTACTGGTGTAAGACTTGTTTGACTCACAGGGACGCTATACAAGTTAGGAAGTTCAGGATCTTCACTTCAGTGAGGCTTAACAAGATGCTTCAGAGGATACTTGCTAGAGATGTTCAACAGAGACGAGAGGAAACTTTTTTATCACAGAAATTTGTTTTAGTGGTATAGAAATAAAAGGAGGTGAATTATAAAAGGGCATACTATGGAAATGTTAATTCCCTTGCAAATACATACACTGCACAGCTTAAGTTGTCCAGCTTGCAACAAGGCGATTCTGAAGAAGCGGGACCAGCAGATGGAAGTGGCCAGCCTAACAAGCATCTGCTCAAGGGCACTGGTCTTCCCAAAGAGCTGGCTCCCAGCCCAAAGAAGAAAGAAGACAGAATGGAAGAAGCAAAGAGGTGACAACAGTTTCCCAGAAATAACAAAGGAGTAAATAGTGTAGAAGGAAGAAAGAAAGAGACAGGTAAAGAAACCTCTAAGCTGATGGTCTCACTGGCTTTGGTTTTTGAGGCACAGTCTATCTCTCCTTCGGGATAGAGATAGAGACAGCGACGAAGAATTTCTAATGGGAAGGGCACTTTAGAAATGGGAGCTGTTTTTTATTGTCATAGGAAACAAAAGTTGATGTAGCCAAAATTCAGCTTTTCAAATAAAAGCAAAATGAAGTCTAAGCTGAAGGGTGGACAGGAAGTTTCCAGCTTGAGAGCTTTTGCTTGAACCCTGTATGAGTTAGCTTGAAAAAAAGCGAAGTATCTATGGATTACAACAGATTGAAAGTTTCAGCCTGGCCTTAAATTTTTTTAGTGATTAAAAAGAATTAATCTGGACAAAAACTGTCTTCCACACAATAATAGCCTTTTTTGTTCAGCATGAAGTGACAAATCATGGAAACTTCAAGATGATCAGATTTTCTAAAATTTGTTTTTCTCTGAAAGAATAATCAGGGAAAATGTTGCATAGGTTTCAAAAGATACTCAATTAAGGTTGAATCTGAAAAGGGGGGAAAAAATATTGGAGATCAGATCATTGATTCAGATGACCTTGTGGAAGAATTCCTAAAGTCAAGGATAGAAGAGCTGCTGGGACATAATAAAATGATTGAATGAAAATACATGAAAGAATAGGGAAGCAAGTTGGAGACACTCCAGCTGGAAGAATAAAGAATGCCAGGAATAAAGTTTTCCAAGAAAAGTATTAGGTGAACAAAAGACAGGCAGTAAAAGGGAAAATATGGAGGAATAAAGCTAATATTAAAGTATTTCGGGAGGAGGAGGAATCCTCCTGGTAGAGGATTTAATAGAAACTCCTATTTAGCCTCTACCTGGGTTATGGATCATAATAAAGCCTGGCTATCTATCCCACAATTAAAAAAAAGGAAAAACCAATTGAACAGAAGCTGACTAAATGATTTGCCATCCCAGCTGAAAAATTGAAAATATCAGAAGATCTGGCACTGGGTAGGGGTGAGAACGACTTTGAAAAATTTCCAATGGAGTCAATAATAGACCAACAGATTTGCTTGTATAAATCTCCTGAGAAGGGATTTTAGCAAAGCTAGGGTAAGCGTTCTGGATTGCCTGAGTAAGAAGGAAGCTGGAGGTGGGGCATAAAGAGCAATTGATGGGGGGATGATCCTGGGTCAGGACAAGGTTGGTGATACAAGGATAGAATCAGAAGATCTGGAGATGGGTACCTGACAGAAGCTGTTTGGGGAGGAGCATCTGAGCCTTCTGGAGAACAGTGAGATCTCAGAAGAAAAGTCCGGATGCTATATAATTTGTTTCTCAATCCACTGAGGGAGGATCTGACCTGAGGGAGGAGATAAATCGCAATCTGAATGGTTGAAGAAGTCTCTGGGCAATGCTGGGACAGAGGGATCAGGAAGATGAGGAAGCCGGAACCGCTATAGTCTGGCGCTTCTACTTCCGCACAGGGGTAGAGCTGGAAGATCACCTGTTTGTTAGACCCATATCTCTGAACAATCTGTCGCTATGGACTGCTGAGTACCAGGGGAAGCTAGGGCATGAGGGCTTGTCAAAAGTTGGTTCTCAGCTTATAATGTTGGGACACCCATGCGTGCAGATGAGGAGACCTCTGCCTTGCTGTCCATGCGCCATCTTGCTATACATGGCCGGCCCCAAGTGGTCCCTTGTTGGCATCCTGTAAGTTGATATAGTATGAGGGGGACATGTTACAAAAGGTGACGCTTAGTTGTCCGGGAATAGAAAGGCCGCAAGCGAGATGCTCTTGCAGCACTGCGATGTCACCAGAATCAATTATGCAGATGGATGAGGGACTGAGTATCCCATGAACCATCCTGTCATCCACTGACCCCCTTCGACTTCCCCAACGCAGGGGGAAGAAGCATAATGGTGCAGCCATGGGGAGATGGGGTACAAAGCACCTGCCTTGACCAACATTTTCTGTGATGCCAGAATGAAGAAGATGTGTGAGTACCTGATATGTCCAGAAAATGTGGCGCAGATTGAAGAAGCTGACATGACCACGGTGTTGAAGCAATCCCTTGAAGAGAAGCAATCTGGCATGAGCCAGGTGGAGACAATTAATGGTTGATTGAGATGCCCAGAACAAGGTACCTGAAACTATCTCCCCTGTTTTTTCTTGTTGGCCAGAATGATCTGGCTTTGAGTGGGGCAGTGATTTGAGGATCTTTAATGATATACCTGACATCTGAATGCGTTTAAGTTGAGGCCGTGAAGGCCAAGGGTTTGATAAGGACCACCCTGGCTGTAGCTGGGACAATTGGAGCAGTAGCTCTGTGGAGGGCTGGATAGCTGGATTGAGCGAACCATAAGCTAGTGCTGGAAAAAGGTGTGATGTTGAACACTGCCAGATAAGCGAGGACACGAAGGACAGGACGCTAAGGGTGAGAAGTTGACTGGGGGTAAGAACTGGAAAAGACTTGACTGAAGGTGAGACCAAAGGGCTGGGCGTCCTTGAAGACTGACATTTGGCGGAGAGAAAAGAGATCAAATCTGGTCTCCAGTCTGTGAGAGTTTTGAGGGAAGAAAAGAACCTTGAAGGGCTTTCGTGCTCTGTATGGGATCAATATTCGTCTCTGATGGCCAACATGCATTAGTGTTAGAGTGACCTGAGAATCAGTCTGAATCTCCATAGACCTTTGGTCTTGTCTGATCCAGAACTTTGCAGGAGGACGCTCTTTTTGATTTATAAATAAGATTTGATATGATCGACGGCTGAATATGTGAGTGTGTGAGAGATAAGGATTCTGTCTGCAGTGATAAAACCCCCGACTATCTCCAGGAGGACCGGCGGAAATGACAGAGCTGGAAATTGCTTGAGGAAACGGGATCAGACCCTCTCCCTTAGGTCACCTTTAGATAGGAAATTCTGCCTTCTCTGTCGGCGCCTCTTGAATGCCCTGCTCTGCCTCTGGAGGGTAGAAGCGGTTCTTGCCTCCATTGCCTGTAGGAGCAACACTCTTTCAGGGGACTTGGGCCCCACCTTGGGCTCCTCCTGCCTCTGGTCACCTGACCCCTCTTAAACCCGAGAGCCTCCGCCAGAAAAGTCTTCTTTGTGACCTTGCACCCTTGGGAGTTTTGGGATAATTTGACTCCTGGCCAAACAACAGACTCCATTTATAGAAAGAGTCTTGCCCTTGTCATCAGACCTTAAAATCGCCGTCTTCATAAGCACATCCAAACAAGGCGTCTAAGGCAAGAAAGTCAGCCACCTGCAGGCTCTAAAGGGATCCATCGAAAGCATCCAGGAGGGGCATGCCAAGTTTGACGTGGAATTGAGGTTTCAGCTGCATCAGCATCTTCCATCCACATCCATAGAGCTGGGAGTAGGATCCTGAACACTACGCAACTAGAGCTAGAGTTCTGCCTAAGAAGCAATGCTATTGAGCCCCTGCAGCTGCAAAATCTGCAGCGGTTCACCCAGCTCAAGCAATTTGCCTTAGGGTTCCATGGCTTAGGAGATCCTCTTGATCTTCTGAGACACTTGGGAGGTAGCTGAGGAAAACATACTGAGTGCTGCCTATCCTGTAAGGTCTGAGGGGGACACCCCTTAGGATGGGGCGATTCCAAGCGAGGCAGCTGGGAATTCCTAGAGTCCCCTAGGCTATGGCTGGACGGCATCGCATAAGGATCATGTAATCTGCTTTGGTACGCGCATAAAGGGGTGTGGCGCGCGGGGAGCCCTCCTTGAGTGAAGAGCGACCCTAGGGACTGGCTCCTCAGAGTCAGGAGCTGCCCATTGAGTTTAAGGCCAGTCAGGAGTTGCCGGGATCAAAAGTGAGTTCTAGACCTTCTGGGGGGTCCGAACCAGGGGAAAGGGGGAGAGGTGGGATCCCTCTGACAGGGGTTCTCAGTAGTCTCCAGTGAGGGCATCCTCAGGGGGTCTAGGGATTGGCGCTTCTCAGTACAAGGATGTCCAGGATCAGCTGATCTCGAGAGAAGTGAGAGATCCTCCGGGAAGTCCTCTGACTCCTCAAGTCTGTCACTTCGAGGATAGACTCCACTTCAGGAGAATTCCCAATAAGCCCCTTTGAAGTCCCAATCTAAGGAGGCTGACTGGGAACGAGAAGTCCTGTAGATCCAGTGGCCCAGTAGAGGAGAATCACCAGAGGGTAGGGACAGGTCATGAGCAGAGAGAGCAGCATCCGAGTACTATAGTACACTAAGGGGACCAAACAGGACCTGCTCTGAGGGGCCAGTGCAGGTGTGAGCTCACCGAGGCCTCAATCCGAGGCCCAAGAAGGTCCCAGGTCTCCGGAGCTCAGGAGGCGAGCCTCACCCCCCGAGAGACCAAGAGGGGAGGCCTGGGAGAGCGAGGACTAAGGAAGGGCTCGAACCCGGAAAGGAGAGCGACCCTCTGGAAACGACCAGACTGCACTCACCCCTCGAAGAGGAATGGGAAGTAACCCACGAGGAACAGAAGGAAGGTCTCATAAGATCAGAGGTGAGGGAAGAGACAGAAGGGGGTATCCGTGGACCAGCCTGGGAGCTCTGGGAACCTCCAAACTAGCCACTGGGAGTGCCAGAAGTTGAAGGAGGAACTGTGACGTGACAACTCTCTCACAGGTCACCTACTGACAAAAGTAATCTACTGACCACTCTGACCTGTGACTTATCTGATCTACTCTAAGACCTTGATGATGCATATCGGAATTCAAGGAAGAGAAGGCTCCGGGGGTCGAGTTAGAATCGGCTCCAAGGAAGAATACCTCTCCAGGAAGGAGGAAGACCTCGGGGAGCGATGGAGCGAGCCTCTTTATACAGACCGACCTCGGAGCCCCGACGGCTCGTCTCGATAACGCAGCTCCAGGAGCCGATACGCCCGCAAAATAAGTGTCGTTTCCCATCGGGCCGACACGACGCTACGGCACCACATGGGGTGATGGACAACCGTCGGGCCCCGACAGTGGAACAGATCGAGAGATTCGGCACAGAATGCATGATTGCGGAAGGCTCAGCATTCGGAAGGCTCCATTCGAGGCTCGACGCAGGCTCGGGAAACAGAAGCCTGGGCTGCCGAAGATGGCACTGAAGAAGCCTGCCTTGAAGATTTAACTGATTGGCGGGGGCCGGCACTTAGCCCGAACCTCCGGCAGAAGAACTAAGAATCACTTATTACATCATCTTTCCTGCAGGACTCTGACTCTACAGGAGTCCTGCAGGTGAAGTCCTGCAGGTGAAGCAGGCCCAGGCACAGGCAAGAGAGTGTGACGGTCTGTTCCAGACACTTCTCCTGTCACACTTCTTAAGTCACACTCTCTAAAACCCCTTTCTGCTCTCCTTTGACACTACACACACACACACAACCAGTCAAAACTTAAAGAAATAAAAAACCAAAAGGTATTCTAAACACACCCTAACATACACTAACAGGGAGGGATGGGAAGGGTAAAATTTGACTAAAAAATATTAAGGGGGAGGGGGATTTTTTCTGAAAAAAAATAACTTATAAACTATATAATAATAATAATTTTAAGTTTAGGCAGAAAAGGCTTGTGAATCACTTACCACTTGGCTGTAAAAGGGAGGGTAAAGGGCTGACGAATAGCTGAGCGCGGATCGAGATCTGGGTATCATCATATGATCAAGGGCTGCCTCGAGCTGGTAAAGTGACTCTCGAGCTTAGCAGTGTGCAGGCAGGCGAGAGGAGGGCGGGGCTATCCTCATCAAAGCAAGAATGAAGGCGAGATTGACAACTTAACATCATGCTTATTATAGAAACTTCACTAGGAGTTTTTCTCCACTGTTTCAGAACATTTATGTGATATAATGGTTCTAGTTTCCTTTTCCAGATGTCTTGTCTCATAATTCACTTAATTTGCTTTTTCTGATACTTTGCAATGACCTTGCCACTTTTCAAGGAACTCATTGTCCACAGTGTGTACTTACACAAGGACCTTAGTTCCTGCTCTCAAGTCTCTCAAATAAGCATTTCTGCTATATGTTCTTTGCTGTGTCCTCTGTGTCCTCTCCACATGCCCTATCACTACAGACATCACAGTTCTTAATTTGTCTTATGCATACAATTGCACTATTGTACTTTTAATGGTTTTCTTTTCCCAGTGATTATATTGTTACATCTATCAATAAGGACTGTCTGCCATACAGCTATTCAAATGCTGTGAACCCAGTTTGGGATACTTCTCTCACAGAAAGAGAAGATATGACAGCAGTTGATCCCAGTTTCTTCCATCTCTCTCTACAACCTTTTACAACACAGACTTTAAATTTCTGTTAAAGCCTTCGACTAGCCATCTGAGGATGGTATACACATGTCCAAGTACAACTAGTTCTTTCACTATGCACATTGCATGTCTCTTTGCAGGAGTATTGCCTCATGAAATTTTGTTTCATAATCCATACTTACGAGAGTATGGTGATGACCAATTCAGTGTCACAGATGGGTCCACAATATCCATTGCTATGCATTCAAGAAGGACCTCTACAATTGCCAAAGGTATCAGAAGATTCTTAAATCCTGGGCTGGATGCTACCCTTTGGCACTAAGGGCAGGCAGTACAAAAGTTTTCTATGTATTTCATTACCAGACCAAGAAAATCTAACCAAAACTCTAGCCTTTGCCTTGTCAATTCCTAAATGACTATTCAGCAATGTTTGTGTGTGACAATTTCATTGCAAATGTAAAAGGTTTTGGAATTGATAACTGAATCAGTGTCAGTTTCTTCTGTTTGGTAATTCTGCAAAGGAAGTCACTTCTTAGCTTAAAGAAGGGATATGTAATGAACCTGTTCTATTCTTTTGGTTTTCCATCTACTCTCTATATGTTCTCTCTTGCTCTACTTGGAGTATCATCCTCACACCGAGTTATCTTGAAAACTGATTTGGCTAATCTGGAAGTCAGCAAAGTTTTACTGAGTATTTTTCTCAGTATCTTGCTGTGACATGGAGGCCGTGGCCTTTTCTACAAATACTGGTACAGGCCTTTTCCCTTCATCTAGTTCCTCCCTCATGATGGGCAACTCATGAACATAACTATATTCCATTGTAGGTACTGGCTGTCCCTTTTTAGTTCCTCAGGACTGGTTTTACATCCTTGAACCTTAGAGTCTTTTTTCTGTTTCTGTATTGGTCTCTGCTTTGGAGGAGTAGAGGGAAGCTTAAAACTCTGGTCAGGTCCCACCATTTTCTTTTTTCAAGTATGAGATCCCTCTGCCTCGTCATCAGCTTCTCTTCCTATTTATATTGGTGTATTCATAACCAGAGAATTCTTATTGTTAGTCTATCCTCTGGATACTTTTGTTACTCTAACTGCTAGAAATTGTATGTAACATTCACACTTACTGTCATCATCTATATTTACTTCCTTCAGTACTTTAACAGTATTCTTTTGACAAGACTCAGCAGTGGATTTCTCTAACCCTTCAACGCAATGTGGAATCTTGACTTCTTTCAAATCCTCAAGTCCTACATCATCTCTTTGCTGGTGTTATGTACTTTTGGCAGGATGTCTGACTGAACCTTCCCCCATAGCTCTCATAGTTCTTTAAAGGGGGAAATCATTATATCATGAGACAAACCAGAAACCAGGAATACAGAAAGTAAAACTTTGCCCTCAATAGTATGCATCTGTAACTTTTGTTACTGGGTTTTCCTCTACTCGGCATGTATACAAAATTACTTAAACTTTCTGCTTGCTATTTTTTTAGATTTGCAACTACAGAGTGGTTTCACAAGTGTAATAATGCTTCCAGAATACAATAATCTTAATACATCGTTCCCTTCCTCTACAGCAGTACATTTCATAAGTTTGGTGCTAGCAGCATGACAGAAAGAAGATGCTCTACTTCTAAATGTTACTCATTCAGCACTGTCAAAATCCAATGGTTTGTTTAGAGAGCTGACTAGTATTGACAGTTTTTACAAATGTAGTATTACTGCCAATAGCTGGCTATATGTCATTTTCTAGAGCACTTAAACGGGTTCAAATGATTACAAACTTTACTTAGATATGGATACAGAAGCATGCTTAAGTGAATGCTTGTTACTAACCCTGTGTGTATGAAAGTCTGACTAAGTATTTATAAATCACTTAGTAACAACCACTGTAATGTAACAAGTAGTGTTCAGCAGACTGAGAGTTACTCTGGGCTACCCACTTTATTCTCAACACAAAATGTCTACTTATCACATCTACAGGGCTAAACTTCAGGTGAATCCCAGCCCTTGCTAAAATCTCTTTCTTCAATTTATGCTAATTAAGCATGTCAGAAACTTTCAAATACATATATGCTTTCAAGGCCTCACAAGTTGTAATGACAGAATTCTGGCCCATTCTGTCCTGGGACAGTTTTCACTGTCTGCATACCTTTCAAAAACAACAATGCAAACTTTAGTGTTATTCAGATGTCCAAGAAGCACTTTTAACTCCCATGAAGTTTGACAGATAGTTTAGTATGCACAAATCATGCTACTGTTATGACCGTACCTAACCCATTACTCCTCCTCATCCCCCCAAGCCATAACAAACACCACACAGACAGGAATTACATCTCATACATAGCTGCATGCTAGCTCTTCTTTATTGAGGGATGTTTTTCATTTTTGTATCTTATTTTACCTGTCCTCTACAAAAGAATAAAAGTTATCATTGCTGAAATTTCTACTACTATCTTGCTTTGATTTGTATTCTTATCTTGTTCACATCTTGTTTTCTGTACCTCTTAATCATCTGTTATTGCACTTCTACTGCTTTTTAAATTGTCTTGCAATTAATTATTAACTATGTTAAATTTGTTTTTGTGTATATAAATCTCTGGAGCTTTTCTCCTCGGGTCTCCACTGAAAATGGGCCTCTGGCTCAGTTGGACCAACCCGGTTAACAAATGTCAAATAAATAAATAAACAAATAAATAAATAAATAATAAATAAATAAATAATTGATGAAATCTGTTGCTGGAGGTGTAGCAAGTATTGTTTCTTAGCAGCACATCTCTCCTGCAGACTAAGTGGTGGCAGTTGCTGCACTTCTCTCTTGGAAACTGATTAAAGATTGTCTTCAGTTTATCGATCAGCTGACACACGTCTCTAATGAAGGGCAGCAGTAGATGTTATTAAAACCTCAAACATTTCTTCAATTTACTGCCAATACACAATATGTAAATTCAGTATGCACAAGAACTGGTCTGTCACGTAGCTTTCTCTGAGTAATTAGCAACTCCCTTAACACAGCATGTGATTCTTTTGTATTGATATAAGCATTCTGTATGGGTTTGTTGAGGGCCCTTCTCAGCCTTCCACCTCCCATTCTGTTTCTTCAACTTTTTCACTCTCCCTATTTTAAAGAATACTGCAACAGTGATATAGAAGTACATAGTACAACTGTGTAAAATCTTACCATAACAGTAGCAACAGTGACATAGAAGTACATAGTACAGCTGTGTAAAATCTTAACATAACAGTAGATATCCTTATCTTCACTGTTGCAGTATTCACTTCCTCGCTCCAACTCCCACTTGTTTGTTCTGTTTTTTGTTTTGGATTCCCTTCTGGCTGAGGGTTTCCCATTTTTCTTCTGAATTTTCTCCTGGATGTGCATGGAGTTCTTTGTCCTGTGGAGACTGTTCTCTACTGGGGCAACTCAGTTCTAGCTAACTGCATCTGTATATCACTTTAATACCCTACTTCCTGTGCATGGAGCATATGTGTGACGCGTGGTGCATTCAAGATCATAAGGCTTAGATATACTAGCCGAACATCGTTCTGCCTGAGCAGAAGATCCCTATAGTAAAGAATAGTGCAACAGCGATAAGGAAGGACATCTATGTTACGTTCGGAAAAGAAATGCAGTTCATAACAAACAAATCAGCATGAAGTCCAACATTATGAAACTCCCTTTAGAGGAAGGCTTTTTACAGTACAGCAAATTTTTACACTTTAATGCAGTGTTCCTTTAAAAAGAGGACTCTGGCATACTAGACAGCATAATAACTCTTCCCAAAGCCAACAACAGGGAACAACAAAACAGCATTGGCTTCAAAGCCAGCAAAAGGGAAAAATAAAACAACTTTACCTTCTTTCTACCCAGGTAGTAATATTTTCAGCTGGCTTCTGATCTCAGAGTCTGGTCACTTTCACGTAGGAATACCATTTAGATTGCCTTACTTCATCTTTCTGATCTATATGTCCTCCAAAAAGAATTCTCCTCAGACCCAAATGTCATGAATCTGTTTTGCATTAGGGTACTATGCTTCAAATACCCACATGTAGCTGTCCTTTATTACTGATAATATCCTTGTTTGCTTCTGGGTTAAATCTCTTTAAAGGGACCATCTACCAGTTTGCAATTTGACCCTTTTAGGCTATCACATTTAAAGGGACCAGCCATCATCAATATGTTACTATCTATCTATATTTGTATGTATCTGTATACATATATATGTATATATATATATATATATATATATATATATATATATATATATATATATGTACACACACACACACACACACACACACATATGTATATAGGGTCTATATTACCATGTCGACAGGGCTGTTCATTGAATGCTTTTACATCGACACATGTACACTGAAATACCTAACTGCTGAATGGGAAAAAAAAATCACTGGGTCAACAAAAAACAAAATAGAGTGACAGACACAATGAAGTGGGGGGCTTTGCCCCCTCCACATATTTGCCCCCCCACATACCCCCCTACTTAAATATACCAACTCTGAGATCGCACTACAGTGGAGGAAACAGCAAATTCCTGACAACAGCATTTGTGATGATTCGACATTTAGGTATTTCAGTGTACATGTGTCGACATATGGGCATTTGATGAACAGCCCTGTTGACATGGTAATATAGACCTTGTAGATATATGTATATATATATATATATATATATATATATATATATATATATATATATATATATATATATATATATATATATATATATATATATATATATATATATATATATATATATATATATTTATATATACATATATATATATATATATATATATATATATACATGTTTGAAAATCTTGGACATAAAAAATGTAAATTTCTCAATAAACAGATGATAAAAATGGGAATTCGATTAAAAACACCACCAAAGGTAATCTGTGTGTGTGTGTGCGTGTGTGCGTGTGTGTGTGTGTGTGTGTGTGTGTGTGTGTGTGTGTGTGTGTGTAAAATATTATTTTTTAGGTTCATAGGTTTGTATCAGATTACTAGGATAATGCCCCGAGAGCCCTTACAAGACTAGGCATATCTATCCCGAGTTGTCCCAGTTGTTAGCGGTTAGGTGATTGAAGTTGGCAGATGTAAGGGTCTATGGTAGTTAATAAAGACTTCCTCTGTCCAGGAGAGACACGGGTACCACCCCAGGAGTGAATTTGCAGTCACTCATCCATTGATCTAGGTTGAGTTTGAAGAGGGCCAGAGAGGGGCTCTGTTTCACATGAATTGGGAGCTTGTTCCAGAGAATTCTCTGGGAGATATAGCTGTCTCTCAAGCATGACATGTTCATGTCTGAGGCTAGGTTAAGATCTGTGGAGTGAGTGACCCTAATGCCATTTTGATTTACGAATGCATAGCATTTCCTTCAGGGCTGGGTCACAGCAACATGTAGAAGACAGAATACAGTAGCAGGGCCTTCAGTCTTTCCGCTTAAGATTTGTTTTGTGTGACCGACTTAAAAAGCTCCAACTACACTCGGTCACATATCTCCTACTCAGAGGTGATCTCTGCTTAACATACAAGGCCATCTCAAACCCAGAGCTGTTAGACATGTTACACTTAAAGAAATCCCAATCCCTCAGAGCCACACGCTCCAGGGATCTAAACCTTGACATCACAATAAACAAAACATATATAGGATAGGTTCCTGACCCAGAGACTCCCCAGACTCTGGAATAGACTGCCCGTATATGTCAAGCAGAGTGCCTTTTTGGCCCTCTTCAAAAGGAACCTTGACGATTGCATTGGAGAAAGGAAATTCACCTCGGGGATCATGTCAGTCACCCTGATTGACAGGGGTCCAGGGAAGTAAATAGTGTGGAAAGAAATAGCCAGGAAATTGTTATGGCTAGGCTTGTATAGGCTCTAGGGCCGACAGCCTAGTACCAACCTATGAACCTATGTAATTTCTTAGTGAGAAACCTGTGGTATCTCCAATTGTTGCAGGTTTCTGGTGAGGTAATTGCAAAAGTGAGCATTGTACTCAATTATTGGTGTGATGTGGGCTGAGTATAATAGAATTATAACATCCTTAGATCTAGATACAATGCCTTTACTTATACGATGTGCCACATAGAAGGATTTCCTTACTACTGTGGATGCATGGTGGTCAAAGTTCAGGTTGCTATCAACCTGAGTACCCAGATCACATATCACTGGATCTATACTTACAGTGGGTGCTGTCTATAAAGAAATTAGCGGGGATGTCAACTTTCCCAAAGGGAATAATAATGATTTTTTTTTTTTTTTTGCATTTAGCTTTAATCCATGGCTTTGACAGCAGTCATTTGTCTGCTGATTATACAGATAGATATATGGATTCCATTCAAATAACTGAATGCTCAGTTTTTGAACTGACTGACCAGTGGCACACACAGCTGAATGCACAAGCGATTGCAAAGTGTTGGTATGGTTTTGTGGGAGATAATGGTATAGTGGAGATTTGGAATTTACCCTTTCCCCATTATTGCACATTGCAAGAGTTGATATACATATATAAGGTTGTGAAGGAATAGGGGGTGCAGTGGTCCTTCCTCCCGGTTTTGTGAAGGGTTAAATTATGGATTCTAAGTGTTCTGAGGTTCACTCAGCTGCTTTTTCCTATATTTGAGGTTTGATTAGTTGTATTTTGAACAACTGTAGTAGACTCATATTTTCTATCTGCACACATGTGGGCACACTACATTTTCCCCTTCAGTACATCTTGAGAAGGCTGATTTGCTGGAAATGTTTTCTTTTCCTGGGTAAGGATCAAGGAATTTGTAGTTCTTGACTGTTATCAGTGGACATTAGTGCATAACAGCAATCTAGAAGAGTTAATTAGCAATCTTTGACAGGGGAGATCCACAGCAGAGCACATGCATGAAACAAATGTGATCTCGCTATACTAATATCCTTGAATATTATACGTCTAGCAAAGTAGGTTGTAGTAAATGAACTTCATTACATCAGCATATATCACAGTCCCTCCTTCCCATCTATTATATGTCATCTATTGTGGAAATGAATGGGTTTAATGTAGTAGATATTGGTGAGAAAAAGTTAACATATAATCAAATAGCTATCTTGGCTGGAAAAAAAATGAAAGAACACACAGACACACACACAGACACACACACACACACACACACACACACACACACACACACACACACACACACACACACACACACACACACATGCACACACACACACACACACACACACACACACACACACACACACACACACACACACACACACACACAGCAATTGCTCTGAAACTTCACTAATGGCAGATACATAACAGTATAACTTTACTATTCTTTATTTTAAATAAGACACCACATTTAAAGAATACTGATGATTTACCCTGTATGTGCATATAGTGCTTAAATAAATTTTAACACTATTATTATTTTTTACACTTTACAGTAATTATATTCCAAGTGTATCTGAATTTACTTCTATCCAACTTAACACAGCATTTTTCTAGCTGTTTCTTTTTTGTCATATTAGGTATTCTAAATTTTAATGTGTGGCTGCTATACTGGTTATTATATTTTTATATTTATTTTCTTGAAATAGTTTGCTTCCTCTGTATTTTTAGTAGCTGGCTTCCTGTATATGTTCTTGGGATAGGTTTCCGTCTTTTCCTTTCTATGTTATAATGTATGTGATATTTTTTATTCAGCATAGTTAATAGCTGTTTAGTTATTTTTAAAATTCAGAATGTCATGTGACTGATGGACAGGGTCTTTTTTACTTTTAATTTTTTTTTACTGAAATTACTTTCAGCTATAATGCAAATTAATTGTTCTCTTGTGTATGGATTATATGTACTGTCCACCTACTTTTAGTTAGTCAGTGACATATGAAGCCATTAGACAGAAGTCAAAAAGGAGGGTTTGCTTATTGTGCCTTTTTTGAATGACAGGGCTAGACATCAGTAGCTGTTTTCTATTGTTTTGCAGTACACTTAATTTTCATAATGCACACCTTATATATTTCACACTCTGCAATCTCACTAGTTGTGTCTCCTCTTCTAGGCAGTCAGTTATTAACCTTGTTATGTGATGTAGCCTGTAACAACTGAATTCTAAACATGGAATGATGTTTTAAACTGTGTAAGTTAGGCATGATTGGTTGTCTAACTATTTGCAATTGTTTCCTTTCATTAGTTTTGTTCGAATGTATGTAGGTTGTGGCTAAATATAGACTTTAGAAGTCCAGCCCGCCTAGCTATTAAATAAATAAAAATAAATAAATACAGCAAGAGCACCACACTTAGCAGGCAGAATCCTTCTGTTTAGCTCATTATTACTGATGACCATATGAAAGACACAGCTGTTTGTGTGAGTGATTCAGTTATTTGCCATCATAAATATAATGAGCATCTACTTCCCTTATGGCAAATGGTTGAGGAACTGGGGCCAAGCCAACTGTAAACTACACTCAGCAAAGTTAGTTATTCCAGCTTGTGCCTTTTCTGTAATTGCCTGCTATTTATACAAAATATTAATACAAGATAGGGCACATAAATGCTGAAATAAATTGGTTCCTGCAGCCAAATGTGTTAGAAGTGACAGGAACAGCAGAAAAAGGGAAAGGACAGAACATTTGAATGAAAAGGAAAGCCCGTTTCTGAACGTTACTTTGCATCAGGGATATGATATGACTTATTAGTTTATATAAAGACAGTATCAACAGGATTATTTTTTCTTTCTTGCTTCATTGACCCTTACTCAAATCATTTTAGTCATACAGCTGAACTAGCCTTCCATTCCACAAAACATATCTTAACTAAAATCATATCTTTGCTAAATATATTCATAAATCAGCAATGATTTCCAGCTGGTCATTTAATTCTAGCATCAGTACCAGGAAGAATGGTCGCAGACAATAAGATGTTCTAAGTAAAATAAGCCTCTGACCTTACCATAAACACTGACTCTTCTTTACTATTACTTCATTCCTTCCTTCCTTCCTTTATTTATTTATTTTGACCTGTATTATTGCAAATGAATGCTAAAAAACAGACAAGAACAGTATACTTTAGAGTGGGTTATATGGTGCTGGCATAGTGAAAGCAGCTGGGATATGCTTCACAGTAAAGCAGTAATCTTCAGAATTACTTTTCTTTTCATATCCTTCGAGCAAGTTATCAATTACTTCAGTCTAACCTTTAGCTGCCTCTCTCTCTCTCTCTCTCTCTCTCTCTATATATATATATATACATATATATTTTTTTTTTTTTATCTTTACATGCCTTTCTACTTGGCTCACCCAATCACTGAGTTACTACCAGGTCAAATGAAATGAACAAATGACACACAATCCTGATGAAAAGCTGTTAACTGATTAAGCCCTCTGTGACACTGTTAGATTTAGATTAGCATTAACAAAAAAAAAACATCAAAAACATCAGCCCTAGCAACTGGACTGAGATATGCAGCAAGATATTTCTTACTAGAGGTGGACTTTTAATTAACACCATTATGTCAGTGATGATTTCATTACTAGCTACTAACTAGCACTTGGGATGAGTAGGAGCAGAATTCTGGAAAACAAGCAAATTGGAAAGAGAGGTAAACATGACTACATTTTAAGTAATTATTAGAGTTACACTAGGCTTGTCAACTGACCTAATGACAGCTAAGTAAGAAGATGGACATGGGTTTATGCTTCTTAACACAATATTATAAAAACAATAAAAAACAGTCATTGTTAAAAATTCCTCAATTTCTTAAGCTGTAAGGCTCAGAAAAAAAAATAATTGGTAGATCGTCATTGCTGCCCCTATCCTTAAGGCCTTCTTCATCTTTGTTGATCTCCTGGAATGAAACTGATTAAGAAGCTTATAAAAACCTCTTAGTGCAGATGTCCCTGTGACAAAAGGAGGTACTGCCAGCACAGCTAACTGGAATTTTGTAAATAATTATATGTCATTTGTGAATATCAACATGATTTATATAAGATGCTTGAATTACAAATGTATTAGAACTGTCGGCTATACAAGATATTGGAGTTACAAATGTGTTAGAACTGTATGTCATGTGTATATCAAACTGCTTTGTACAGATGTTTGCATTAAAAAGGTATTTTTAAAGTGTTTGTGCTTAAAATGTATCCATAGTGTGCCCTACTGGAACAGAACAGAAATGTACACACACTATTGTAACTGTTTAAATGCATATGTTAACAGAGGAAACCAGAGGGTTAACTTCAGTCCAGCAAACTTTAGAAAAATATCTGAAATTAAATCACTTTATATGCAGGGCCGTAAAGATGCTATCTCACAGGTTTCAATGCAGCCAGAGACAAAAAGTCTGTACTAAAAAGCTTTCTGTATTGTCTTTGGAATTAATTAATTGTCACTCAGGAAGAGTGGAAGTGTTTAGTTGTTTAATGACCTCAAGAAGCTCAGCAGATCTGAACAAAAGCCCTTGTGTGTGTATTTTTACAGGTAGGTGCTAAATGCTGCCAGCTGCCAGCAATGGGGGTTTTGTCTGGAAACTAGAAGTCAGATGACAAGAAGTGATGTCATTCTGCAAGCTATCCCAGAGTAATATCTGAGATATTATTTTGAAAAGTCTCTTAGTGAGACAGAGCATTCTGTATTCTGTCTTGGACCTGATAACCAGGGGTGGCTTATGCTATCAGACTGCTAGACTGCAGCCCTCCCAACTAGAAAAAAACAAAAGAAAAATCTTTAAAACTAAAAAACAAAAACAGAAAAAAAATTAAAAAAGCATGAGTCCCAACTCCTCTGTGCATGTGCAGACACATTTGAAGACTTCAGACTGTCTTTATCAGCAGTCTGGATAGAGACAGACAGGTACCCAGCAATCATTGGTGCAAATGCACCCAGGAATCAGTGCGGTGACAACCGCACAGAAGAGGAGGTGCAGACTGCTTCGGCTGCAGGCAGAACTAATGATGACTGAGAGAGGTGAGCTGCTCTCACGGGACATTCATTACATGGGCTTGGCTTCATTCAGGAGGTAGGTGTTTTGGTCGCTGGCTGCATTGCTTGCTTCAGGAGGTTTTGATCGCTGGCTGGATTGCTTGCTTCAGGAGGTTTTGGTAGCTGGTTGGATTGCTTGCTTCAGGAGGTTGTGGTCACTGGTCTTCAGGAGGTTTTGGTCACTGGCTGGATTGCTTGCTTCAGGAGGTTGTGATCGCTGGTCGGATTGCTTCGTTCATGAAACGGGTAGGTGTTTAAGGACAGGACATGTATTTATAGCAGGTAAGTGAAGGGTGTGTGTGTGTGTGTGTGTGTGTGTGTGTGTGTGTGTGTGTGTGATGTCCCAGTTACTATATAATGGTGGCTAGAGAGAGCAAATGGTGGTGGGTATAGATACTCAGGCTTGAACCCTGTACCTTGGATGTAGGTGGCAAGAACCTGAATTCCCTATCCACCACCATTTCTAAAAAAATTTGCAGATTTTTGCCTCCTATTTTTTGTTTGCCACAAAATCTGTGGTTTCTGTATCTACATTTTTCCTTGCAAAGTCTGTAGTGTAGTGGTGCACTGGTAGCATTGCTGCCTAACAGCTACAGGTTCTCTGGTTTGATTCTTGGCTGGGGTGCGTTCTGTGTGGTGTGTGCATGTTCTCCTATCTTGCAAATATGTGTCTGGTATTTCTCCCTGCTCTGCTGAAAATTGTCTTTTGTTCCAAGTCAGACTAGTATCCTGGTTAAATGTTTAAAAAATAACAGGCATTTGAATTTCAGACTTCATATTCTTCAGAAAGTACATGGCAACACAAAACTGTTCTAGCAGTTGTCTAAGTTTATAACATGGATATTTGAAATTTGTCCCTATTTTTGGGACTGTATTCCCTCATTATTGGCTTTGTCTAGGTATTTTGAGCTAAGGTTGAGAGTTATCTATGGTGAGAACTGAATTCTTTGAATGTTTGAGGGCTGTATTCCCCCCCATTACTGGCTTTGTCCACATGTTTTTTGCTAAGAAGTTGAGAGCTATAGTGAAAACTGAATTCACTGAATATGTTTCGGGGCTGTATTCCCCCCATTATTGGCTTTGTTCAGGTGTTTTGTGCCAAGAGGTTGACAGCAATGCTGAAAACTGAATTCACTAAATGGTAGCCATTTAAGTTTGTCTTCCTCTCTTTCACAAAACAGCTGATATGGCATAGTGGTATGTTTCTCTGACTGTTTTGCACAGGGTCCCCTGGGTTAAAAATGCGGCAGTGAAATGTATGGTGGTAACACAGCATTTTATTCTAGCAACTTTCCAACATTATACAAGCAATGTTTAAAATGTGACCCTGGTTTTTGGGCTTTTGCCCTCCCCCAATAAATTTCGTCTTTTTCCGGATTTCTTGTGCTGCAAAGTTCAGAGATACAACTGCGTGTCGAGTAGATTTTACAAGGAGCTGAGAGCTGCAGGGAAACAAAACTTTAGTGCTGCTTATTCTGAGTCTGCTTGCATTAATAGCACAACAGGTAGTGCACTTGCTTTTGATGCAGAAGGCTGTGGGTTCTACTCCCACAGTAGATGTACTGTGTTGTAAAGTGGGTGGATGTTGCAGTCCTTTTTGGCAAAGGTAGCTAGAGTAGTAACTATGAACCTGTTATCAGTTTGCCAAACAGTCCCTATTGCAATATTACTAGCTTATCATTTTTTTTAATGCATGCAACATAGGCAATTTATTCCTCAAGGGCAACAGGCACTTTATTTGTAGATGAATAAACAGTGACATATAAAGTTGTTTGCTAGCAGCAACCTCTCATTGTTACAGATTTCTTTAATGTGGAATTATTTAGATGACTTTTACTACTTCAGAGATTGTGCATATTTACTGATACTGGTGGACTGTAGAAGGCTGAGTAGACTTTTATGATGGAAATGTTCTGAATTGGGTAGTTTTGTCATTAGCGCATGCATTTTGTTTCATTGTTTACTGGAAAAAAATGTTCAAAACAATACATTTAAAATGCCGTCTAACAACTGTACAGTACTGTACAAGGAATATAATTTAGTACATCAGCAAGGTGTATCAAAGAGCACATGTATGTTTCAAGTGCAAGGGGCCTATGATTTGAAAACAGCCCAAAGTTAATCTTTATCTGCCACTGACAAAATGTATTTTCTTTGAATGTGGGTTTTAATGCTGTTTCATTGAATGTGAGTTTTAAGGGCAGAGAAGTTTTTAATGCTAAGCCTGTTTTCATTGTGAGACTGCGTTGCTTTGTTTAGCAGATGTCTTAGTGTTTGTGCTGTAAAATGCAAAATAAAACATTCAAATGAAATCCAAATCATCATAGATGTAAAGCAGTATGCACATTAGTGTTTATGGTAAATGGAGTGAAATATCCAAGTAATGGATCATTGGAATGGCTGTAGGGGGGAGGGCTCCATTCGACCATGATTTTGTGAGGGGGAAGGGTGGCAAACTCAAAGACAGCCCCAGCTGAACTATACCACCCAACTGTCCAGAGTTTCACAGAATGAATAGATTTTTGCTTCTTATTTTTGATTTGTTCCTCATAAAATTTGTGGTTTTCTGGAAAATCATTTAGGAATTAAGTCACTAAATAATGACACACTGAGTTTCAGACTTCATAACCTTCTAAACCTGCTAAAGTAAGACCTGTTATTCTATCAACTGTCTCAGTTTATACAAGAGCAATTTTTAGTACTGTTTATATGTTCCCCCAATATATTTGACCTTGCCCAGATTTATTGCATTAACAGGTTGAGAGGTACATGCAAATAAATTGCTTTATAGAATTAGGCATAGCCAAACCTCTCAAATGTCCCCGAATTTGGCTCAAAATGTTGGTCTTCCCCTAATAATCCCTCCGCAAAATAGCAATTTTGGAAGAAAACATGGAGAGTTTACAATTAAGAAATAGCTGTAATAATCAGAGTTATAGATTACTTTTATTTCAGAAATGCAAGTACATTATTTTATTTTGTCAGCTGCTCAAGTTAGCAGTGCTATTATTTAAAAAAGTGCCCCTTCTTTGACAGGTTCCCAGCTGTATTGTGTGGCTATTTTATGTTTTTGCATCACAATTTTGGTCCATTTTTCATATTTTTTTTTTTGGCAAATTAGTGGTAAATCATTAAAGACTGAAGTTAGAAAATGACAGACATTTGAGTTTTAGATTTCATATCCTTCAGAAAATTCATACTAATGCAAGACCTACTATTCTATTATCTTTCTAAGTTTATAAGAGCAATATTTAAAAACTGTCCTTATTTTTGGGCCTTTGTCCCACTTCTATGTATGGCTTTGCTCTGAGGGTGAGAGGTATTACAAATGTGTCAGGGCCATCACAGTCAGCCAGAGACAGTTCAAATTGTAACATACTTGCACCCCACTCCCCCATGTAGTGACTCTGGATGTGTCCAAGCAAGGCAAGGAGCAGTTATGCAGTGTAAATGTGCAGGGTATCCCCCCCATCCAAGCTAGACACAAGTACTACAGTGGCTTTTCATCTTTTCTTGATTTTTCAGAATGGTCTGGTTTCTGTCATATTTTTGTACTGTTGATTTATGCTTATTACTCAGAAAGTGCCTGTTTCTCTGTGTTTTAAGTAGCAATGCTTTAATGACCATCAGGTAAGCTTGGCTGAGATCATAACATCCACTTATGTAGAAAAAAACTTGTAAAACAAAGAACTTGTAAAACAAAGAATTCAGTGAACCTTGGATCCTGGTTTCCGATAAAAACGTCTTTATTACAACTGGACCAAAAGTACAAACTGCAACAAACCAACACTAAGCGCTTTCACCCTAATAGTAGGGCATCATCACTGAATTCATTGAATTCTTTGAGATCATAACATGCAAGTAAGCTTTAATAAGCATACTGTTAAAGAATTGCCAACATTGAAGCCTTTCTGTTGTTGCCATGCAGAGAATACTTAACTAGATAATGTATAAGCATTGGGTATTGAAATGCATATGACAGTATTTGTAATAAAGGACAGGATTACATTATTTTAAGAAACTCATTACACTTGTTGGAGACTTCCAGTGATCTCTGAGGGCTTTACCCATAAAATAAACAGAATTGCATTCATGTGTGGTCCATAACCTGTACAGTAATCCTTTAAGCAATGTATCTTGAGCTTGTTTGCTTTTCATTTTTTACTTTGATCATGTTTTCCCCATGAAACGAGTAGATAGTTGTCAGGCAGCAGGTCTTTTTTGGATAAGAAACATTTTTACAAGTGGGGGCATCACAGAGATTGCTACTTTCAGCATGTTACTTGGTACTTTAATAAAACTGAATATAAATTATAATTAGAACTGCAGTGCAAGGAGAAGCGGTTTGAGTTGAGTGCTGCTTGTTTTTCTTATACTTGATTTTGACTGGCATTCCAGTAATGTATTTAAAAAGTAATTTATTTTTTCATGCCTCACAACCTTTTTGTTTCTATCTAGATATTAAGTAAGCTGTCAAGCAGCCAATGCACTGAAATATTTTTTTCTTTTACACTTCATTTGTCTTGATTGGACTCTCATAATGAGGGTTTGGCACCCAGGGCAGCATATTTAATTAAAGTTTAGTTTTTGTGGTTTTGAGCATAGCTCCTCCCCTTTCTAGTTGTCCACACCCCTTCCCATTGACCCCACCCATTCAGCTATCTCCTGCAGCCCCCCCTTTGATTTGAAGTTACCAGCCGCCACTGCTAATAACAACAAGAACCATTCACCATATCATCTGCATTTCTCTATTAGTAAGTTACTAGGGAATAGTATAATTTTCTTAGATTCAGTAAGGAATATAATGAATCTTAGTTTAGATGTTATTTTTCTTTATTTGTATGAGACCGTCCTTCAGTGTTGTTTTAAATATTTTCTGTAATTCTGAACTCTGATGTCACTGAATATATATTTAGCATTGCCTTGTTCTTTTACTATTTATTATTAAATATATTTAAATCTTTCATTGTGGCTGATCTTTGTAGAGATATTTAAGTTCTGAAAGTACTTGCATATTTACTTGGTGACACTGTGTGGGCCACTCCTAACACCCTTCCTCTTGGTCAAACTACCATTTGTATTAATATTAATATTACACATTAAGATTGGAAACCCTTTGTTAAGGGCCTTAAAGTAGCTGTCAAGGGGTTCTGGTGGCAGTGGTAACTACCTTATAGTCTGGGAAAAAGGGGGCATAGCTAGTAAACCTGTGCTAGCCTTATCCAGGTGTGTGTGTGTGTGTGTGTGTGTGTGTGTGTGTGTGTGTGTGTGTGTGTGTGTGTGTGTGTGTGTGTGTGTGTGCGCAAATCAAATCTCCAAGATTGCGTGTATCAGTTACTTGGGCAGTGACATGAAGTACTGGTTGGACAGAGAGAGTGTTTATTTATTTAGTTATTTGACATTTGTTAACCAGGTTAGTCCAGCTGAGCCAGAAACCCATTTTCAGTGGAGACTCGAGGAGAAAAAGTCCACGGTATTTGCATACATATATTAAACAATTACAATAGAAGCATATAATCTGAGTTAATACATAGTAGTTGTAGTGAAAAGAACACACCAAAAAAAACAAGCATAGTTTTGCATAGACAATGCAGTTTTAAGGTTTAGAGTTTACAGAAAGTAACATCACTGACTGAATACAGCATATATTTACAACTCAGGAACATCTATGACTGTTTACAGAACTTATTTATGATCGAGTCTAGGTAAGTTGAGGCTAGAAACAGATGTAGGTGGAAGCTCACAAAGCGATTCAGTACCAGTATAGCACAGAAATATGAGACATAAAATTACACTATGTAGATTCAGGAGAAGCTAAGATGTGACATTACTCAGTAAAGGCAATGTACCTGAAATGGGAGATTTAAAGGGAAAAGAGAACTGTGAAGATGGATGAGTGGTGAGAGAAAGACATGTTGTGAGAATGAGAGGTAAGGTTTGGAAAAGATGGAAGGATTTAGGTAGGTTTCTGACATGGACAGATCCATGAGTTAAGGAGGAAGAGTTTTAGTTGCTTTTTGAATTGATTAGTATTAGAGGTGTTTCTAATGTAGGAAGGAAGTTTGTTCCAGGCTAAAGGTACATTGCAGTTGTAGAGGAATTTACCTACATTTTTGTTGGGCTTATGTATGGCAAGCAGTTGTTGGTTAGAGCTTCTGAGAGGTCTCATGGGGGTGTAGAATAAAACCTGTGTTGAGAGGGAGGGGCAGGCAGTAGGTTTGTAGAGGATGGAGTGGGTTATTTGTAGTTGTGCTATAAGAAGTTGATGGGGGAATTCTGGCAATGGAGATGTTTTAATGAAATGCAATGGTGAGATCTATAAGGCTGGTTAGTTGCAAATTAGGTGATTTTACTATTATTGAGAGATTAGGGTGGACTGAAGGTTTGTCAGAATGGGAGCAGCATAAAGCAAGCCTGGTAGAAGAAATGCTCTCACTAGGGACAGTTTAGCTTCAGGAGAAAGGAATTTTTTGGATACAATAATGCTAAATGTTGGTGGGTCTTCTTGATACACTGGTGAATAAGGTGGTCTAATTTAAGCTGGTCATCTATAATGGTGCCGAGGAGTTTTGTATGAGGATCTCCTGTGATGATAGTATTATCTAGTGAGGAGGTGGAGAAGGTGGCTTTATAAAGTGAAAGTGAATTAGGTAGGAAGAGTAAGAGTTTAGCTTTCTTAGGGTTAGGATAAGCTGATTTTCACTGTGCCATTTTTCGATGGCATTGAAAGTGTTTTGTGTAAGAGAAAGGAGCTCAGACATGTTATCAGAGAATGTGATGAGAGCTGAGTCATCAGCATACTGGATAAGAGTAGAGTGGATGCAGTCAGAATAAAGATTGTTGGTAAAGATATTAAATAGAAGGGGGCCTAGGATAGAACCCTGGGGGACCCCTGTATTTACAGGTAAGAAAGGGGAGCATGAAGTAAGCCATCAGATAGATTGTAGTCTATTAGAAAGCTAGCTGGACAACAACTGCATGTTGGCAGGAGATTGGTTAAGATCAGTTAGATTTGTTAGAAGTTTATAATAAGACACAGTATGGAAAGCTTTGAATAGATCAGAGAGATACATCTAGAAATACTGTGTGTACTTGTTATCCTTCCAGTGAATGTCCTGCCTTATGTCCCAGAGGTGAGTATTTAGGCTCCTTGGTTACAGGCTCAGAGGTGGGATATCCATGTCACATAGTGGTTGGCAGTGGTGGGATCACATCAGATATTGGGATTCAGTGGTATGGATATTGAACTCCTGTAGCCTGTAAACAGTGGTCACAATAGAAGATGTTTGCACTGTCAAACAGCCACACTGTAGACATTCAGAGTTTTATATCACAATAGTTTTATTTATTTTTTGTTAGCTTAGTCAGGGAGAACAGGCAAGGATGTCAGCAGAGTATTATGGCAAGCTGACAAGGAGCCAGTTGGCTGAGATGTGCCAAGCCAAAGGATTGGTGCATGCCAACCTGAATAAAGCAAAAAATGATTGCTGCCTTAGCCACAGCTGCATCACAGACCAGAAACTAGGAAGACAGCTAGACTGGCCTTGGGGATGTGCAACTCTCAGAAAATGGACAGTTCAATTTTTCTTCAGAAGACTTAAAAATCCATCTGGAGTTAAAGAGACTTGAAATGGAGGCCAAAAGTTTGGAACTAGAATCAGCAGAGAGATTGCAGTGTATGGAGACTAAAGAAAGGGAGAAACAGATGGAATTAGAATCAACAGAGAGACTGAGACATCTGGAAGCCAAAGAAAATGAGAGGCAGAGGCAAGATGAAATGGAAATGTTGACTCTTCAGCGGGGTCATGGAAGGGAGTAACGGAACCCCAGAAACAATAAAGGTCAGTAAATTTCTTCCACAATTTACAGAGAGTGATAATTTTGATAGTTTTATTCATATGTTTGAAAGAGTTTGTAAAGAGTATAATGTTGACCAAGGACTCAGGGAAAAGTTGCTGACCCCACTACTTCATGGTAAAGCTGTAACTGCTGTTTCTAAATTGCCTGTTACTGACTGCTTAAATTATAATACAGTTAGAATTGTTTATTGGAATGCTTTAAGTTAATACCTGAAACTTATAGAAAAAAGTTTCATGAGTATATACTACTGAGTTAAACACTTATTTTCATAGGTGGGTGAGTGGGTGTCAGGTCACCACTTTTGAAGGGCTGGCAGACCTTTTGGTGAGGGAACAGACCCTTAGCACTTTGACTGAGAACATGAGAATCTGGTTGGCAAATAGAGAATGCAACACTGCTAATGAGTTGAGGAAAAAAGGAGACCTATACTTAGCAAGCAGGGCATCACTGCACAGGAAAGGGATACCCAGTGCTGCACATGGGTCTAAGGGAACCCATGGTGGGCAGCCTAAACTGCCCCAACAGAGTCCACCAGTAATAGAGGAAGCCACTAGTTCAGGTACACAGCCAGGATTAACGGTTAAATGTTTTAAATGTAACCAGTGGAGCCATGTAGCATATAGATGTCCATGGAGGCAAGGTGGGGGAAAAAAGGTAGGGGAGCCAGGAAATGGGAATAACAGGTACCAGTGGTGAGGACTGAGGCTTCTTGATTACTGGCACAGAGGTAGGATATCCACGTCACATATTGGTTGGCAGTGGTAGGTTGTCACAGTCCCCACAAGCTTTAATTCTGTTAATTGCCAGAATAAAAGTTAACTTTGCTAATAATGACAACACAACTATATAGTTCTTTACTGATGTGCTTGTTTGGTATGTATCAGTTTGAAAAGCAGCTTCAAAATGACTAACAACAAATTCAGTATAAGTCCATTCTAGAATAAACTGGATAATTTGACTTTTCTGGTGTTTCACCCTCACAACAAATACAAAGCTGTATAGACATGGCTGAAAAATAGAAAGCAAAATGCAAGTTTTAAAATCCAGAGCTGCAGATGCTTTGACTATGACTGGGTATGTGTACTAACTTTTCTTTGGAGATGTAAATGTGATTCTGATCAAAAGTGGGTTACTTTGCTTAAAGGAGAAACATATTAAATGAATTTAAACATTTCAAGATGGCAAAGACGGTACTAAACACACTAGGAATAATTTATTCTCTTTACTAAGCAAATGAGGAGCAAAGTGCATAGTAATATTCCCTACTCCACAAACCACATAGCAGTCAGTGAAATTCCAGAATATCATTGTTAGGTTAATATCCTCAGTTCGTTTAGGTACAAAGACTTAATTATGTGGTTTCTGTGAGGTAAAGGTCGTATTAATATGCACAGAAATGTAGAAGCAATTATTTAATGACACATAAAGAATGCTTGGGCCTACCTCTCATGTATTTAATTTGGGTCTATATTAAATTGAAGTTTCAAAACTTCGAATGTTCTAATATCGACCCCTATTCAGCGAAAGCTGAAAACATCGAACATACACAACAGTGAATTTTTTCCTTGGGAAAAAATTTGCTGTTCCAAAACACATACACACAACACAAGCACACCAAACAAACAGCAATCCAAACACATACACCTAAAATCTTACACCTAACCCTACACTAAACTATACACACACCGCTAATTATCCACTTACCTTAACCCAAACCCTAACCCTAAGGTCCATCACTATCGCACACTCACCTCACCCGCGCTCTAACCCTAAGTCGCCTACCCCGCCCTAACCCTCCCGTCCACACAATTGCACACTTATCTGACCCGCGCCCTAACCCTAACACCCCTAACCCACCCTAACCCTCATGTCCACACAACTGCACACATACCTAACCCGCACCCTAATCCTAAGTAATTTAACCCGCACTCAATCGCACACTTACCTGAACCCGACCCATAACTTTCCACCACAGGGCTGAAAATACCAAAGCTACAGAAACAGACAACCAAATTCTTTCCCTAGGAAAAAATTTGGTTTTCTGTTGCTTCGATATTTTCAGCTTTCGCTGAATAGGGGTCGATATTAGAACTTTCGAAGTTTTGAAACTTTGATGTTCTAATATAGACCCATTTCATTTAATGGATAAGCTGCACATCCACATCCACCAATGGTGGCTTTAAGCTTGTCATATGCATTCTTAGATTTGGATTTTAGGCCCCACTACATTTTCAAAAGGGCTATTCATCACTACACCACCACTTTTAAGTAAAAATAATTTCCAGCTTTTCCTTTCAACAACTTACCTCATTTCCTGTTTTATCCTTCTTTAGTACAGTAAATAATGATTTTTATACTGTGGAAATGGTACAAAGTACATTGAACACCTTGTAAATGGCCCTGAAGTAAAAAAAAAAAGTCTGTTTTTATGGATGTACCTTAACAACTGGGAAATTTGCTGTTGCAGTTGCAAATGGATTAACTAAAGGCATTTTAAAAAGTAAATTTTAACAATCTCAGAGTCTTTAGATATTTCCATCAGCTAGACAATTTCCCTGTCATAGAAAAAAATCCAAACCAAAGAGTAAAAAAATCACATGGACAAATTATTCAGTAAAAATTGCAAGAAATACCCAGCCAAGCTAGAATCTTCACTGAGTAATATTTTAAACGTCCTGTAGTGGAGGCCCAAGGGATATATGCAAATGACTCATTAAGGACAGACCAGCATTTCAGCTACATTGCTTGTGAGTGTCCATGACTTTCTGGCCTGAACGTGCCCATAAAGACTTGAAAAGTAAAAAGTCATGGACATTCAGAAGCCACATCCCTATTCACAGCCATCATTACATTTGGCGGATACTATGAAATACTTTGATATATACGTCTTCCTTCCCTGATCTTGCAGGAATGTCCCTGATTTTCCCTCGTAGTTTTGGCCTGTTCTTTGCAAATTTGTAGTTTTCTGTCAGTTTGTTGAAGATTACACACATACTATATGATGGCAGGCAATTAAATATCAGACTTCGTATCCTTCAGAAAATGTATGATAATACAAAAAAATTTTTGTTTTTTTGGCATCTTTCTAAGTATATAAGAATAATACTTAAAAGCTGTCCCTTATTAGGACCTTTGTCACACATTATTTTTGCCTGTTTCACAAATCCTTGAAGTAAAACTAACTACAGGCTTACACATTATTTATTTATTTCTTTATTTATTTATTTATTTGCTTGCTTGCTTGTTTGTTTGTCTTTGTTTTCCAGGACAGTCTGACTGGGTAATGCCCATTTTCAACAGAAGCCCAGGGAGAAAAGCACCATTTGCTTACACTGCATTATACTAAGATCCAGTCAAACACAGAGTAGTTACATTTCTATTTACATTCATAGACACACAGTAGTTACATTTATACATATACATTCTAAGATTTTACAGAGGTATGAGTTACTAAAGAGAAAGCACACATACAGCTTAGTGGATTGTACATGCAGCAGTTATATATAAAAATATTTTTGTCATTTCAGTGAGAGGTTGAGAATATTATGTTTAATGAGAGTATTTGCATAGTATTGGGCAGTGAAAAGTTTTAACCTTGTGATGAGCATGTACGGGAACAGGAGTAGTAAAGATGTTGTTTAAGAAGTGGTTTAAAACTTCTGAGTTTGTCTGAGAGTTTTATTTGCATGGGATACTATTCCAGAGTTAGCAATGCACTGGGAGTACAGTGAGTCTCCTGCAACATTATTTGACTTATTTGTAAGTAATAAGAATTTGTTACTAGAACAGAGTTCCCTTTCTGGACAATAGGGTAGTAATAAGTTTTTTAGTGTAGGGCATTTTTCTGGATGATGAATAAGTTTGTGTGTTGTAGTCACTTGTGAATATGCTAGACAGTTGTGTAGTTCAAGCCAGTTTAATTTTTTTAAGCTAAGCCAGTGGTGGGTCCTGTGAGACAGGCTGGTGGCAGACCTATTTTACTGTAACAGGATGCAAGTTTCTTTCTTTGAGTATTGTTTATGCTTGTTAGGATAGGAGCAGCCTATAAGAGAGTCCACAGTAAGAAGGCGATAGCTAGAGTTTTTCTTGTAGTATCTGTAAGGAATCCACTGATCCTACAAAGGGAGCCTAGATTATGGTGTGTAGATTTAATTGTGTGCAGTACATTGTGGTCATATTTGAGATTGTTGTCTATTATAATGCTTAAGAGTTTATTGTGAGTTACAGTGTCAAAGACAGTAGTATTATTTGTTGACTTTATGGTAACAGATTGCTTTTGATGTTGGCAATTTTTTGAGGTGAAAAGCATTAATTTAGTTTCCTTGGGGTTGAGTAAGAGGTTTGATCCCTCAAGCCAGGTTTCTACAAAGGAGAACATTTTTAGGTAATGTCTTGGAGTTTATTTATTGTTGAGGTTGCATGTATTAATGATGAGTCATCTGCATACTGAACTAAACTACCATGGTGAGTGGAGGTGTGGCGGTCATTAATAAATATATCAGATAGCAGAGGACCCAGGATAGAGCCCTGAGGGACATCTGTAGTAATGGTTGAAAGGATGAGTAGGTTTGTTGCCATTTAATGGCTTGTTGCCTTCCAGATAGGTAATTAAGGGACCAAAACAAGGAGTATTGTGAAGGTCCTATTGAGGAGAGTCAAATGAGCAGTTGCTCCTGCAAGACAGTATCAAATGCCTTTGACAAGTCTAAGAACATGGTGGACACAAACAGTCCATTGCTTCTATATCGGTTTATTTTATTGGTAAAATGTAGTAGAGCAGTAGTGGTGCTCTGCTGTGGCCTAAAGCCATGCTGTGTTTCTGAGAGCAGGTTATTTGAGATTAGGCATTGCATCAGCTGCATATGGTTGCATTTCTCTAATATTTTGGAGAGGGGGAGAGAACCGCTATCGGTCTGTAGTTATTAAACTCTGCAGATATACCACCTTTGTGCAGTGTTATGATGTAGGATTTTTTCCACAGTAATGGGATGTATCTTTCTGCATGGACCTATTAATTAGTATGGACATAGGGGAGGCTATGACTTCTGCAAGTCATTTTAGGTAGACTGATAGTAGCTGGTCTACAGCTACAGAACTAGTTTTTAGTTTAAGGGGCAACTTCCTTACAAGTGATGTAGGTACTGGACTAAAAATTGAAGAGCTGTAGGTGGTTTTATTGGACAGATGTGGTAGTGTCTAACAGCGATAATATTGGTTGTATAAAGTAGGAATTAAACTGTGTGGGGATAGAGTCTGTCATATTGTCTGTTTTTGGAGAGGGACTAGTCATCTTGCCAGGGTCGAGTAGTTTATTTAGTGATGACCAAAAATGTTTTGGGTTGTTTATATGTTTTGCCTTGTAGGCTGGTATAGTATGTTTGCTTATCATGGTTGAAATGGAGTTTTGCAAGGTTTCTAAGATCTCTAAATTGCTGGAGGGTATTTTGAGTTCTATTTTTATACCAGTTTTTTCAGGACTTATCCCTTTTTATCATGAATTTTTTTTGTTGCCTTTGTCAGCCATGGTGAATGGTTGGACTTTACTCTTTTATTACGTACTGATGCTAGATTATTTAATATCTGTCAAGAATACAATATTAAAGTGCTCTTCAGCAGCATCGAGTGACATTGTTCTAAGTGCATTCCAGTTATATTTTTTTAGTATTTCATTGAAAATATCTTTGTTGAAATTGATTGTATTTTGTATTTGATTATAGATAATATGTTTACCTTTGCTATGGTGAGTTGTAATAGCATATGCTGGTATGTGGTCGCTTATGTTATCTGAGAGGCAGCCTACTTTTGTCAGTTTGTCTGGTTTGTTTGTAAGAATCCAATCTAATGTTGAGTGTCTCCCTGAAGTTGTATTGATTCTGGTAGGTATGGTTATTAATTGTCTGAAGTTGTACAAGTTTATGAATTCAGTGATGGTAGTAGAATTTATAAGTTGCCAGTCTATAGTTAAGTCTCCAAGTATTATAGTTTCATGGTTAATTTGTTGGGATATCCAATACAGGATGCTTTCAGCCATATCACTGTTATTCCCTCATGTTATAGAAATTGCTGTTAAACATATAGTTTTCCTGTTGTTGATTTTAGGTGTGTTAGTAGTACTTCAGCATTGTTAAATGTGGGTATTTCCTGTGGAAGTAAGGAAATGGATAGGGAATTTTTATAGATGATTGCTACCCCGCCTGCACTTGTGTCGTGTCTGTCATGCCTGAGTATATTGCATCCTGCAGAGGGGGTGATCTCATTATCATTTATTTGTTTTTTTAATCAGGTTTCAGTAGTTATGACTTCATCACGAGTATATGTGGCAAGATAAACATGTATGTCATGACTTTTATTGCACATATTTATTAGGTTCATATTTAGTAAGGTGAATTTGGATTCTGTTTTTTGCTGAGATATATTAGGCAACTGCTTTATTTGGGGGTGGATGTGATGGTTTTATAAACGGTGAGATCTGGGTTAATGTGAATATTTCCGCTAATGTTTTCAATTGATATTTTACAGAGGGAAGAGTGCGGCCAGTTATATTTTGGTCTTGGTTTGATATCTGTTCATAAATTTGGATGCTTGCTTTTAAGATATTTATAGAAAAATAAATCAGATGTGATTTATTTGTAGAGATAGGGTGTTATGGAGAAAGACAGACTGGGTAGATGTTGATATTATTTGTGAGGACTGGTTGAAGTCCTAAGTATTTGAAGGAGGTGGATCTGACAATTGGTATTAAAGGTTAGTACAGTGAGGAGAAATAGTGAAATAATCTGACTTAGGGACATTTTATTTAACTTGGGTTTTATCTTTGTTGTAAATTAGGATAAAACGTTAGGAGGGTAGTGGTTTGGTTGTAGATATGTAATTTAATAATTATCTGAGGCAAAGATTAAGGCAATTTGTGAGAGAGTCTTGTCTGGTAAACAAGACTGTGTGGTACTATTGGGAGTAATTGTATTGCTTGTTTTCCTACTGAGAGGAACTGATGGCATTGGTTAGAGGAATATGTGGGTGGTGCTATGAAAGTAAAAATGTAGAGTAAGAGGGGGTGGGTGGTATTTGGGAGTAGAGTAGGGGAGTGGAGTGAACTCGAGCATTAATGAGGGCAAATGAAGCAGATTGAAAACTTCTCAAAAGACACAGAAAATAATCAGTGACTTAACATAACCACAAATCTTATGAGAGATAAATAAAAGGAACAATGCAGTATAAAAGGTCTCTGTGCTAGTAGATGAATATCTTGGTTTTGTTGCTCTAGGACACAGTTTTAGTAGGATAGTTAGTCCAATATCACCTTGACCTGACTAATAGTGCTAACAGTAAAAAAATTGCACTTGACTGTTTGAACAACTGTGTAATGTAAAGAGGTTTCTATGGACTTTGAAATGAAAAGTCGGAAAGCCTTCCTCAACTCCCGCACAACAGCAAAACAATGAGAAAAAGTAAGCCAGAATGCAGTAGTTCAGCTCTGGAAAAATACTGGCTGAGAACTCAAAGTGATTGCACAAGAAGAGAAATAAACTTAAAGAAGGGAGATAGTGGACTGCTAAAAACATTGATTGAGCACAGCTAAATGAGAAAGTATCAATGGGACTGTTGTGCTGTAAGAAAATGGAGCTATTATAGTGAACAAGGTTCTTTGTTTTAGGCTGCCATGATATTTATAATTTACATACAAATATAGCCCACAGACTGGTGGTCAAACTGCAGACTTCACTGTTACATATCTATTTGCTTACAGGAACACTTCTATAGAAAAGGAAAAACACAATAAAGAGACAGTTGAGTGCACTGAGTCAATGTTGACTGTACACAAATACTAGCTCAGATCTGAAGCTGGTTTAGTAACTGTCTCAGGCGAGGAGAAATAAGAATGGAAGGAGGGAGATCAAGGGTGACTTCCTTGATGATATGCAGTTCCACTAAAGACAGGAGGATATAAATAATGTGAGTAACAAGTCTAGAAGAAGTGACGAAAAATATAAGAGAAAGAAACAGTTTAAGTAGAAGGAGTAAATGTCAGTGTCTATTAGGAAGGAGAGAGTAAAAGCTGACCAGCAGGATGTCAGTGGAGGAGGATTTACAGGCTGTAAGGCTACTGATTACAAACTAAGACACTGAAGTACGTGTCTTTAGACTAGTCACTATGCAGATTGAAATATATGTGGAAGACTGGATGGTTCTAACGCTTACACAAGGCCAGAGGGGAACAGAGTTTGTCCTAATGAAATGGTGGTTGGATTGAATGGACTTAGGCTGCCTATTTGGATGAGACTGCTATGTGAATATTTAAGTTTCCAGTGAACCTGTTAGAAAAAATAGAAACAAAAGATGTATTCAAGGTTCAGTAGGCATACTGTTACATTACTGTGGGATTAACTATATGCAATGGAACACTGCCACCAGTAAATGCCCTGAAATTTTAAGCGGTTTATTAATAAATATAGAAGTTCTGTAATACAGTTGCTATGATGGGCCCACATGGCTTACCACCTTAACCATCACGTCCTCAAAAGGAAACAAACAGTGCTGTTTTGTTAACACCCTTACAAATTAATGGCATTAATGTTTCAAACATCAGCTTTTTAGCAGCACAACAATAAAGGAACACTGAAGAATGAAGGATAAGGCAGGAAAAAATTGCAAAAAAATAGTTCCAAACCTCACAGGCACTTTAAATAGAACAGAAGTTTCAACAAACACTTACTTTAACTTACGTTCCAACCAACTCTTTATTGACAGTGAAAGGATTTGATAGTGCTATGAGATCCCTGCAGTTTAGATAACTTTTCTAGCTTATATAACACCAGCTGTAAAGAGTTATGCTAATAAAATAAACCATGCAGTCCTGTATGGCTATATGCTTGATAAGCATCAAAACAGGATGTGATATAGGGAAATATTGCCAGCCCAGCTATCTGGAATTTTGTAAATAATGCTATGTCATTTGTGAATATTGATATGATTTATACAGAACTATATGTTATGTACTGAGCTAAAATGTAACCACAGCATGCCCTGCTGACTTAGAACAGAAATGCATATAAACTATATTTTAAGAGTAGAAACTAGAACATAAAAGGGTTAACTTGCAAAACTTCAAGACAATAAATTGAAATTGAATTGCTTTACGATTGTGCTATAAAAGTTCTCTCTCAGTTTCAGTGGAGCAGACACGATGTCTAGAACTATAGGTTTTTGTATTGTCTTGAAAGAGAAGTAATTACTAGGTTTAAAATGTGAAAGTGTTTTATTGTTTTACAACTGCCACGATCTGCAAACATCTGAGAGATGTGTATTTTTCACATAGAGATGTTTAATTCTGTTAGTTTCTGTTTAGCCTGCGAGCTGAAGTCAGGTGACAAAAATATGTCATCCAAGCTAGCCCAGCAGTAATATTCAATATTAATTTAAGATCAAGAGAGAGACTGGGCATTTTGTATTTTGTCTTGGACATAGAAAGAACATCCAGTCATCATCATCATCTGTACTTGCCTTGCTGTATGATTTACAGCATAGTATCTCTTTTTAGATATAGATTGGAATATAGTAAAGGTTAGTTTAGATGTTTTCTGTATTTATCTGAGACTGTCCTGCAATGTTGTTTTAAAATATTTCCTGTGATTTTGAGCTCTGAGGTTACTGTATTGATTGACTGAGTATTGTCTTGATGTTTTATTATTTATTATTAAATATATTTATATCTGTCTTTGTGGCTGATATTTGTGAGACATATTTAAGTTCTTACAGTACTTGCATATGTATTTGGTGACACTGTACAGGCCACTGCTAAATAGACTTGCATGTCTTGGTCAGACTACCATTTGGATTAATAGTAACATTACACAGTAGGACTGGACACCCTTTGTTACGGACCTTATAGTAGCTGATAAGTATGGGTTGGTGGCAGTGGAAACTACCTTATAGTCTGGGCAGAAGGAGACATAGCTAGTAAACCTGTGCCAGCCCTTCCAGGTGTGTGTGTGTGTGTGTGTGTGTGTGTGTGTGTGTGTGTGTGTGTGTGTGTGTGTGTGTGTGTGCGTGTTTGTATATAAATCAAATCTCAAAATGTGTGTGTGCGTCAGCTACTTGGGCAGGGACACAAAGCACTGATTGGGCAGAGAGGGTGCTGTAAGTCTTGGCTTGGCCCCTCAGCTGAGATCTTAACCCTATAGCTGTGCCAGTGGGGAGTCTTATTGGGGATATGGAGAAAGAGGGAGTAACTAGCCCCAGACTGACTGTAATCTCTATGTGCTCTTAAGGGAAATTACACTTTAATGTGTGTGCATTTGTCATCCTCCCAGTGTATACTTGTCATCCTTCCAGTGTATTCATCCACTAGCTGTTGCCAGTGCTGAGGACTGAAGCTCCTTGATTACTGAGCCAGTACAGGGAAGTCACACAGGACAATGAGGAAACTGTCAAATGCTAGATACATTGGCTGGATTTATTTCCTTTTCTTACCAATCAACCAAAAAAAAAAACTGCAGCAACATTTCTGCTAATCTTAGACAAAAACACACTAAAATAGTACAATAAATACATCTGTACTCATCTACTGCCTGAATATTTCCAAATCTGTACTTTACATAACTTTGTTTTAACTTTGAGGAGAAGACCAGTAAGAAAATCACCCTAAGCTTCAAACATTGGTCTGCTACTGCTCTTCTAGCTATGGACCACCACTGCTCTTTACAGATATTACTGGTAGCTAAGGCAGCAAAATGGTGGCTGATGAGGAACAGGATGGAGTGACAGTCACTCCTGAAAAATCAGATTCTAGCTTGGTGGGCCTTTGGCAGGGTTACTATTCAGAATAAAATCCTGATTGGCATCCAAAAAAAAAAGTGATTGCCTCAAATTTTTAAAGTAAATCGACTTATCACTTTTCGATTAGGTCCGCCTAATTTTTTTTTTATGTTAGTATTTAAAAATTTTTAATTACAGCCTCGCTAAACATTTTTAAAGCCGTTTTATCATGAGCGCTAATTTTTATTGCTAACCCATTGTTGCTTAAAAAAATAGTTAACGGAGAGAACCCATTTAACATACAAGCGAGGAAGTTTTTTGTTAAGTTAGTTCGCTGAAGATTAATGTTTTAAAAGGTTTAAGTTAAACATAAAAGTTTAACATAACTAAGAGTATTTTTGTGCTGTCTCGACATGTTAAACCCATTTAATATAGCGAAGAGAAAAAGCAACGGAGATCTTGTTTTCTCCGTTATTGCCAACAGCGATACATCAGAACTGCGCCGCTGCATGGGAGAACTGGCGAAGGGCAGCAAACAGGTATTATGGCATTTAATTATTTAAGAAATTTTCTTCTTTTCTTAGATAATGTCATAGTGATAATACTACACTTCTGGTCTGGGGGGTCTGTGTTACCCCCATCGGCTTTGTTGGTTATCTCCGGGCTTCGGACCACCAACACCACCCGGTAACCGTGGGTACATTATTACCCACACCGAGAGTTATTGCTATAATGAATACTGAGCCTATAGTGCTCAAACATACTATATATGCATTTCAGGCAGAGTCAGACTGCCAATCCATATTCTGAAATTTAGCAGAATTTACTTGTAAAATGCAAAATTCTCTGTTCTTGTCTATCATTATTTGAAAAATTGTAAAATACACAGTTGTAGTATCAAGTCCAGGAAGCTAATATGTATACTGAACTATAATATGAACTGCAATGCTTATTTGAAAACAATTTCAGATGAGTTTACAGTGTAAAATAGTAACGCTGATAATGTAATTAGATTGCTGGTCTGGGAAGATCTATTTGAAGTATCAGATGAATCACTTTATCTTCTTTTGTTTGTTTTTATCTGTTTCATAAATGTACATATTGCATTTCACAGTGACTGCAACTAATGTTAATTTATAGTGCTACATTGTTACAAGTTTTGACTAAAAAAAAAAATAATGCACTTAGGCAAAATAAAATATATTGCTTATTCAGCAGTATAGTATCAGTGTAATTGGAATGGTAGCCTGAGTGACATACGTTTAAGACTATGCCACTTGCTCATGTTTGCATATAATCAATCATTCATTAATTTTTACAATTTCCCACTTTATCTATGCTTGTGTCATAGGGAAGCCAGAGCCTATGAAAGCACTTAGGGGTACAGGGCAGGAAAACTAATTCCACAGAGGATTTCCATCTGTCTGCGGGCCATGCTTACACTTATCAAGGGCATCAAAACTTGTCAGAGATTTGGGATGCATGGCTAGGCTGAAAAAGACCCTTGTGATCGTTAGCCTACTAAACACCTATGAACCTATGAACTTGTGAATCCTATCATTTACTTACTTAATCACTCATGGTTCTACTAAGGAACCTTGAACATCAAGACACTGAGGATCCAAAAAGCTAAAAATTAATGCCCAAAACACATAAGAGTTAAAATTAATATGTAAATGTTTTTACATGGGGATAGCCTCCATGCACCCCTGCCATGTGGGGGCAAAGTCTACCATATGCTTGAACTTATATATACCACTTCCAATGTGGCACAAACAAGAAGAAAAGAGAAATCTCTCAGAACAAAGATATGACTGACAGTATACACTTAGAAATCTATGGAAAACCACAATCAGTATTGTGTTCCATTGCATCTTGTGTATCGAACAACTGACCCTTGGGGAATTTCATCTTGAAGACCTGTAGATAAATCCTCACTTTACTCATCTACACATGGAGTGCACAACTACAAAAAGTTTGGAGAATTTTCAGTTCATCTATGGCATGTATTTTAGATTTAGAAAGAAGATGCACCACATGGCAAAACAGACTCATGGAGGTCATGCAGACTGCACAGAAGGCAAATCAGCTAAAAATTAACTGAAGCACCTAGAACATTAAGCCAACAATGATAACCTCGGTATTGCATGCTACCCTTGATTGCATACACACACACACACACACACACACACATATATATATATATATATATATATATATATATATATATATATATAGATGTGTGTGTGTGTATGTATTTCACAATATGTGCACCATGGCATTTTCCAAATGCAACTAACATTCATTTGTGTACATAAAGTATTGTGTATTTTAAATGAATAACCTCTTTATGGATGCGAACAGCCTAT
Source organism: Protopterus annectens (assembly GCF_019279795.1). Taxonomy (NCBI): domain Eukaryota; kingdom Metazoa; phylum Chordata; order Ceratodontiformes; family Protopteridae; genus Protopterus; species Protopterus annectens. The sequence continues at coordinate 1,451,851,557 of NC_056731.1, read as the reverse complement.
ATTTCAGCTTTGTCCATCTTAACTTGCAGTGGCACTGTGAGAATCGCTGATATAAATATCCGGCAGTTTAGGTCACAGCGTGAAGGCAATAAGCTGTCAAAGAAAATCTTCAATATTTCTTGGATTGATTCCTTCAGTTTTTGATTACAGTCTTTGTAACTGAGCAAGCCATTTAATTAAACAGTGCTTCCATCTAGCAGTCTTACTTGAATAAAAAATAAATAAATGCTGCATGGATTTTATCAAACTGTTTATGTGCTTATACTTGAAAAACTGATTGGTATAAATCTGAAATCTCTAGTTAAAACATAACTATCTTGTGGTATATACTGAGCAACGTGTCTCAAGTCAGAGCAAAAATAAAGGTAAATTTAAAGTAAAATGAATAAAAAAGCAACATAACACAACTGCAGAAATATTTCAAGGTTTACACTGTTCAGTGCACTGGGACATACAGTCTTTAAGAAAATATCCAGTGCTGTTTAACTAATACGAGAGGAATGTGTACACAATTTAATACATGAAAATGAAATTCTACATGTTCATGATACTGGCTACAGAAATTCATTATCTTCTGCATCCACAATGCACTGCAAAGTGTGGACAAATTCAGTGAGGTCTTCATTAGGAAGTATGTGCCTACAGGATTATTTAACCGTGTTTTTTTTTTTTTTTTTTTTCATTTACAACTTGTTTCAAGCAAAAACATCAGTCACTGTTCTGTATTTTACTTTTCAAACTTTCATTGTTTATACTGACATAACAAGATGCTTGCTTTAAAAAGGCTTTTTGTATTCTTTGCAACAGATGTTTTAATTAGATTCGAAGCTGCAACTGAGAAATATATAAAATGTTGACAAAGCACTTGAAATGCAAATTGCAGTGGAAGAAACCATTGCAGTGCATCGTTAATTGCCAGACGGCTTGTAAAACTAAAAACAACATTTGCAAATATTTCGGTAATTAGATTGGCTTTATTACTTTAATTAAAAGGAACATTCATGTCTCTGAAACATTAAAATGCATCACTTGTGGTAAATGGTCATGAAAGTACATTCACTACTGTATGTTATACAGAAGTCCTTCAAAGAATCTCTTTCGTACTGAATTTTCTGTCCTATTACTTAAAAATGCATCCAGCAATATTGGAAAACATGTACAGACACATATGTTCTGTAAAATATACATTGAACTTGGCAAAATTGTCCTTATTGTAATTTCATTTTTCAACCCATTCAAAAAAGAAAAGAAATAAAGCTGTAGTTATAAAATGCCAGCAAACTTGATCTTTTATGCTGGTGTTTGATTCCTCAGACTTTTCTTTTGTAGGATCCAGACCAATTTGCTCTATCAGAGCAGAAGACCTGGGTGACCACTTAAAACAGACACTTATACCTGTTTTATATATACAATTAACAAATGAAAATACAATTCTCAACTGCAATTAAGTATAAGGCAGAGGTGGCAAATTAGGGATTATACTGGTTTGATTTCATATTTATTTATTTCATCATTATTTTAGTATAATTTCTTAATATATAAGTGAGAAACTTATTTATGGTGTGTATTGCATTTGATAGTATAATTTACTAGTTACTTGTTTACCTGCGTCTTAAAAACCTATGAATATGAATAGGGATTAACGTAGGGCACCACATTTACTATACACAACTGAGGGTGCTTATTTTAGTTCAGGTATTATTTAGAATGGCCAAAGTCTTTTTGGAATGCTTGCTACTTGGTAGTTGTTAACTTACCTAGCATCTGGTAAAATTGGTCAGTAGAATTGCATAATGTATGGAAAGTTTTATATGTGTTAATATGATAAAAATGCAGAAAAAAAGGAAAGAACATTCAAAATAAGAAAAAAGCCACAGACAGAAGAAAGAAACACTGTAGTGGGTTTATGGAGATAAGAGGGAGAGATATGGAGTTCAGGGTACAAACAAAAGAGTTGGCCCAGGGAGTTTTCACAATCTGAATAGTTAACAAGAGACTAGGGGAACCTTGGGAGAAAATATGGAAACCAGAAATATTACTAGGTTTATTAGTGAGCTCAGAAGGAGCTGAAAGTAAATGGAGATGGTGGAACGTCAGGATGACAGAAGAAGTGACTGGGTAGGAAAAAGTAAGAAATAAACAGGAACAGGATAACAAGACACTGGTGGAAGTAATCAAAGGAGAAAGTGGAAACTCAACACATGACATAAGAGCAACAATGGAAAACAGAGAGACAGAGAGAAGCAGCATACAGGGAGAAATTATAAATAGGAGACACAAGAAGGTGTAGGAGAAAAGACTGCCAGCAAAGAAAGAACAAGAAGAAAGAAGGTAAGAGGAGGAACAGGAGTAGGCAGTACAGAGTGTGACGAAAAGGAGTTAGAGCTGGTAGTGGCCAGTGCAAGAGGTGCTGCCAAAATGCCAAAAAGAGATATGAAGGTACACAGACATAGTGGAGAACTACATCATAAGGGAGGAAGGGGTGAAAGTCAAACAGAACAGATAGGAGTAAGAAGAGATATACAGAATGACCAGGCTGGTGACAAAAGTACATGGAGCTAGTAGGCAAAGACAAAAAGACTAGAAGGGGAGGCAAGCTTTAAGAAACTGAGCACTAGAGATATCATTTGGAGACAGAAGAGTTTACTGAAGAAAGACATGATTTCTGGCATAATCCTCACAATAATTAGTCTACCCTAGCAGAGACCATGTTTATTGTAAAATAAAATGTTTGCCCACATAAGTGTTTCAAGTGGAAATTAATCACTTTATACGAGGGATGAAAAAGAAGAACTAGAGAAGAACAAGGAGGTGATAGCAATGTGCAGACACTTAAGGAGAATTGAACAGTTTATGATGTGCTACATAATGATAGACCAGCAGGATGTGGACAGAAGTACATATGAACAATTGGTTCAGACAGTATGGTATGGAGGAAGCAATAGTAACAATCGGAAAAATCCTCGAAAGATGGGGAACACTCCAGCAGGAAGAGATTTAGTTTTGGTCACTGTGGTAGTAAGTTCAAAAAAATTGTCTCCAAGTTATTGATGATCAAGGAATTGCTCTGCTCCAGTTCAGCAAATTAAATCAGCAGTCCATACATACATACATACATACATACATATATACAAATATTTCAGTCATGGGTAATAATGTCCTTCTAGCCTGCCAGCATACCAAAACAGTTGGTCCCATAATACTAAGTGTCCAGGCCATTCTTAAAAATATCTAAACTAGTGCTTGCTTTAATGTAATTTAGTAGTCTATTCTATGCATCAGCTAGTCTCTCAGAGAACCAGTGAGTACACTTTTCATTTCAATAAAGTCTTCTACATGGGTTGTCTGATGATTCTCTACTACTTCTTGATAACCTCAACCATTCCCAGAGGCAGTTGTCTCTAAATGCCCTATGCATCTGAATAAGGTCTCCCATTAAATATCTATATGAGACACTGTACAAATCCAGATATTTCATTCTTTCATAATAACTTATATTTTTATATCCATGGATGTCATTTGAATATTTCTTCTGTACTCTTTCCAGTTTATTCATGCTTGTTTTCTTATAGTTTCTATATTAATATTCGGTAGTCAACTTTGGATTTAATGTAACTAATAATGACTTCATCATTTCTATGAAGTTAATGCCTTAAACATTATACCAACTCCCAAACCAAAATGAGCTCTACTTTCTGATTCACTAGGCTTTATAAATCATTTGTTCTACAACCTACAGTTCTGTATCTTTCATTAGCCAATTGTTTGATAGGATCTACCCATATACCCAGGTCCTTAAATGAATCTACACTTTCAATCACTGTGTGTTTTACTAAATATTTGCCTTTCAATTTATGTCTCTCAAATCTCATACGTTGATTTTTTTTATTTATTTATCAGCATATTATTCTCCTATACCCAAATGGTCACTTTAGTCAAGTTCATTTGCAGGCATGCCTTAAACGTAACACATGTAAACAGTTTACTCATTTTCAAGTCATCTACATACAGACTGTAGAGCACCTCAGAAGAACAAAATAGATCTGAAAGATACAATTTAAACAAGTATGGGCCTATGATAGAGCCCTGTGGGACACCCAGACTGTAACCTCAAATTTTACCTGTTCAAATCCTATCTTATCTATCTCCAATACTATCTCTGAACTACACACACGCTAACACAGAATTCCTTTATCTCTGTTGAAAAATGGCTCAGAAATAATCAACTAATCCTTAACCCCCCAAAAAACTCATCTTCTTCTATTCCTACTTCAGACACCCTCTCACCTTAAATCCAACTTTTCTCTTTCACCCCTAAATAGCACCACTATCTCCCCTGCCTCACACAGCAAACTACTTGGGGTAATAATTGATGACCCACTAAAATTTGACTTGCACGTACAACAGGCTATCAAAAAAAAATACCAAAAACTTGGACTACTTTATAGGAACATAAAATTCCTCACTACTGCCACTGAATGCACTCTTGTGCAAGCATTTCTCTTACCTAGTCTATTATACACTTTCCCCATCCTTACCAATATCCAAACTACCTCAATGCAGAAACTGGAACAAACATATAACAAAATTGCCAGATTTATTCTAAACCAACCACTCTTGTTGCATCACTGCCTCTCACTAAACAAAGTTCAGTGGCTGGAATTTCTGCAACTTCTCCTACAATCGCAACTCCACACTACCTTTTCCATAATCAACAACCACTCTGCCTGCCCTGCTCTCGCCTCCCTTGTTACTCTCTATTCTCCACCTGGCCTCTCCGGAGTGCTGATCAGCATCTTCTCTCAGTTTATAAACCCAAAAGGAATATTGGCAAACTACTTTACAAACACTCTTGTCTCACTAAATTGGAACAAATTCCCTCTCCATATTAGATCCAACCTTTCCTTTCCTTTCCCTCTTTTAAAAAGGTGCTTAAATCCCACCTACTAAACTTGAAATTATGCCATTGCCTTGACCACACATCGTCTTAGTCTGTCCTACTGTATAACCTATTGCATCTCCTAACTTTCTTTCTCTGTTAGTGACTTCCTCTTAAACTAACCTCCTAAAGCCTCAGTTCTACTACTATAGCCCTACTATAGCTCCATCCTTTCTCTTTCCCCTCCAATTCTCCACACCCCCCACTTCCTATCAATGTCTGTACATTTTCCTTCTTTTGAACAACGATTATCTTTTTGTTTTTACTATTATATGTGGTAAATTTAGTCCATTGCTATCAGTGCAACCCTTAATGTTCATAATTTTTTTCTTTTGTTTTTCTCTTTATAATTAATTTCGTATTTGCATTGCTATTTTTAATAGTTTTTATCCTCTATGTTTATCTTTGCTTATGTTTGCTGGGCCTCTTTCCCCTTGGGTCTCCACTGAAAATGGGTTGCTTACTATCAATGCAATGCACATAGTTAATAACCTTTTCTCTTTTACAATTATTTTGTATTGTGATTATTTAATATTTGTATATTGTCACTTTATCTTTACTTATGTTTGCTGGGGCTTTTCCCTTCGGGCCTCCACTGAAAATGGGTTTGTTTGCAAACTCAGTTGGACTAACCCGGTTAACAAATGTGAAATAAATAAATCAATAAATCAATCAATAAATAAACATGACATTTTCCATGTTGTGTTTGTTAGCCATGCAGCTATCCATCTTATCAAGAGTACGTCAATACCTAGTTGCTCTAATTTATTGATCAGTGTTTTGTTCATGGCCCTATCAAATGCTGAAGTTAAATCTATATAAATTAATCACAGCACAATTATTCATTCATAGCTGTTATTATATTGTTATAGAACATCATGTTACAAGTGTTAATAAAGCTATTTTCAACATACACATGCTGCAGGAGAGTACAGTCAAAGACCTACCTGATTCAAGGTTGTTGGACCGAGCTCAGTGTTGACCTTTCCAATTGGTTAATTGGTTTAAAAAAGGTTTCTCTTAACTGCTATATAAATCCTGCATTTGCATCGGTTTGCATGGCACGCACCATTGTGGACTAACAGGCAATTGCTAATACCCTTGGTGGTTACAGATGCAAACTTTTCAGCTAGTAAATTTTCCTTTTGTCAACTGCTTGCGCTCTATCAGAGGCATCTTGCTGTTGTTACTCATTGCCAGGAGAAACTTTCAGAGAAGCCACTGTGGTATCACACAAGTTCTGACCATTAAGCCCATTGAAGTTTGAAAATTTTTCAGCTGTCCACCAACCTCACCTGGTCATTTCTGTCCTCTTACTGACTACGCTATTGTACCCTGCACTATGGATGGACTGTTTCCCACCATTTCTCCAACCAGCCTGGTTGACTTGGGCATGCTGAGAAAATGTAGCAATTAGCTCATGTACACGGACAACCAGCTTCTCCTAATTCACACAAATTCAATATGTGAGAGATGCATCTACATTAAGAACCTAGAATCCAGGCTCTTTCACTCTCCAGTCAACACACTGGACACAAAGCAGGTTGTTAGCCTACGCACCTCATCTTCTCCACCAACCACACCACCAACACCTAAACCTACATATGTGGAGGTCATACCTCTCAAATGTCTAGATTTTTACAGAATGTCCAGATATTTGGCTCATATTTGTGGTCTGTTCTTCATAAAATTTGTTGTTTCCTGGCAAATCAGTAGAATGATCTAAGGACTGAAGTCACTAAATAATGACATACATTTGAGTTTCAGACTTCAAATCCTTCAGAAAATTTATGTTAAAACAAACCCTGTTACTCTATCAACTTTCTGAGTTCACAAGAGCAATATTTAAAATATGCCTCTATTTTTGGTCCTTTCTCCCCCCCATTTTGATGTGGTTTGACAAGATTTCTTACTCTACGAATTTGAGATGTATGGTGGAGGTCCTCATGAGTAACCTACCTAAAGATCAGAGACCTCCCCAACACAAACACAGTTCCTGTAATACACCCTCAGTAGACTGCAGTACACATAAGAACCCATGCACCTGTGTCTCGCTGAACAAGCCCAAAAGACATTGACAGTAAATCTAACATCTTAGTCATAGGTGACTCCATTGTGAGATGCACAGATGTCCCACTCACCAGTTTGGATAAAGAAAAGGTCACGGTTAGCTGACTGTCAGGTGCTAGGATCCATCACATCACGCATGCACTCAAGTAACTCAACAACAAGTACTGTTCAGACTCCATCATAGTCCATGTTGGTGTGAACGATTTGATACATACCTCACTGGAATATATGAAGAGGGACATAACTGAGCTCTCTGATTATGTCTCCCAGGCAGGTATGTCCCTAGCCTTAAGCAGCATACTACCTTCATCTAGGAAGATCCCACAATATAGACAGAAAATGATTGACTTCAAAAATTGGCTTAATTTCTGGTGTCATTCTAAGGGAATCCAGTACCTGTCAGCCTGGGATGATATGGTCGATAGACCTCGATGCATTGCCAGTGATGGTCTTCACCTGTCACTCCTGGGATTTCAGTTACTGACTATGACTCTTGCCTCCCCCATAGTGCCTTTTTTAGACAAGGTCACAAGAACAAATTTCCCAACATAAAAATATCCTCAAAAAACAACCTCAGAGTTGTGCTGCTAAATGCTCGAAGTCTAAATATGAAACTGCACTCTCTGGAAGTAGTCCTCACCTTAGAAGATGCTGACATCTCTGCAGTCACAGAGACTTGGTTTAAGGATGTGGGAAGTACCCAGACATATTGGGTTACAATGCCTTCCACATGTTTAGACTACTAAATGAGAGTAGGAGAACTAAAGGAGGTGGAGTATCAATATTCAACAAAAATAAATACACCTCCAGACTGGTTAAACAGAACAATTCCCTTGAATTACTGCAGGTGCAATTGACCACAGGTAAAACCCTCTCCAAGTTATTGCTAGCTATAGAACCCCCTCCATGAACCAGGATGCACACACTGCCTACCTGGACTTACTTAAGTCACTCAAGATGCAACCAAATATCCTGGTTATAGGAGACTTAATTATCCATCCATAGATTGGGCAAACTATACCTGTACTAATGCACTCGCCCAAAGGTTCTTGAACTTTGTCATCTCCAATGCCCTGGACCAGTTGGTTGACACCCCCACAAGGGGATAAACATGATAGATCTGGTGCTCACTAACATGGGTGACTGTTGGACCACATCAAGTGTGCAGCCCTCCCTGGTGAGATCTGATTATATGTCAGTCTCATTAGAAGTAACAATAACATCTGACTCACCCTCAGCAGAAACTAGACTATAAAGCTTCTCAAAAGCCAATTACAACCTATTATGAGGTGGCATTAATAGCTTCATAGGTCTTACCCTCAATGATGGCAAGGACACCTATACTGGGATATGCACTAATGCATTGTATAAACATCTATACAATTGCACTGATTCAGCCATATTCGACAGGATCTAAGTAAGATCTTCAAGAAAGGATAAATCTGCCGGGTGGACATCCTCCAGGTTATACAATAGGAGAAAGACATTGTTGTCTAAGATCAGGAAAGAATGGTCTAATAATTGGAAACACTCCCTCCTGTACTTAAATAAGCAAGTAAGACACCTTGTAAAGCAAGGTAAAGCTAATTACGAAATTAAAATTAACCATAAGGCATTCTTTAGCTACATCCGTAACCTTAAAGGAAGAAACAAGATTTGCAGAGAACTTGTTGTTAATGGCACCACATATACTGAACCCGTGGAAATAGCCAACCTGCTAGTGGAGAGGTTCAGTGAGAACTTCTCTCCTTTGTCCCCACCTCATATACCCCAAAGCATCCCTACAACCTGTGCTCCAACTGTTTTATCTAAAGAGCAGGCTGTGTTTTTCCAAAGCCAAAAACACAGCCTCTATGAGACCTGATAACAGCCTTGGCTGCAGTCTTAATGGATTGAAACAGGAGTTAGCTGTACCACCGGGCACTCTTTAAAACCACAGCCCAAACACTGATTATGACCCTGTGGAATGGAAAACAGCTACCGTCATCCCTTTACATAAAGAGTTGCATACACTGACCGCGGGGAACTATAGACTCATAAGTCTGACCATCCTATTCTGCAAGGTCTTGGAGAGAATCATCTTGGACCTTATCAACAAAGATATAGGAAACCTCCAAATGCTTGACTTGACCCAGTTTGGCTTTGTTAAAGGGAGCTCATGTCTATTGAACTTGGTGGACTTTTTCGAGATGGTCACCAAATCACTGGATGAAGGTAAATCTGTGCATATGGCCTAGTTAGACATAGCTAAGACCTTTGATATTATTTCCCACTCTGGCATCATTGATAAACTCACTCAGGTGAAGCTTAACCCATATATTATCAAGTGGGTTACAAACTAACTCACCGATATAACACACACAATCAAAACAGGGCACTCAACCTCCACCAGCAGTCCTGTAAACAGTGGTGTTCCACAGGGTTCAATGCTGGGGCTCCTGTTATTTGGAATCTACTTCTTGGATATAGAAGCAAAAACAAAAGGTTTTTGGCTGACATACTTTGCTAATGACTGCAAACTAGGAGCAGTCATAGAGTCCCCAAGCAATATTGACATCCAGCAAGAAGGTCTTACACAGACCAATACACAGACCAATGCTTGGTGCCAAAGTCATGGGCTGAAACTAAATAAAAAGAAATGCATCATCATCCCCTTTTTGCAAGGATGGTGTCCCTGCAGATTACTACATTAATAACAACAACTTAAGCTTGTAATCTGTGGTGAGAAAATTAGGGGCACGTTGATAGCAACCTCTTCTTTGACCACTGTGTCTCTGCAGTGGTAAGAAGGGCTTTCTACATTGCCTGTTTCATAAATAAGGGCATTGCTTCAACAAAAAAGAGGTCATAACCCCCTTGTATTCTTCTTTCATCAGGCCAATAATAGAATACAATGCTCCCTTTGGTATGTACCTTACCAGGCACCTGCAGCAATTGGAGAGATCTCAAAGGTTTCTTACAAAGAAAATTCAAGGCCTTCCTCATGTCATATGTTCACAGATTGAAATCACTGTCTCTGTACTCTGTGTCATATGGCCTACTCAGAGGAGATCTGTGCCTTGCATTAAAAGTAATATCAGATCCTGCTTTAATGGAAATGATGCACATCCATAAGTCGAATGGCACTCAGTGCACTCACTCTAGGGACGTTAACTTAGTATATGACATTTTGACATTTGCAGGACTTGCTGGAGAAACAGATTTGTTTCCCAAAGGGTTATCACTCCTCTGGAAAAAACTTCCAATTCAGGTGAAGCAGAGCCCTTCGTTGACCCTATTTAAGTGTAATTTGGATGATTGGATGGGAAACTGTAAATTCATCCCGAGGGTCTCACCTGTGTCCCTCCTGGATAAGGACAGTAGGTATTGATTTAGCTCTGCTTGAAACATTGACAATCTAGGGAAAAGGGTTGGAAGTCGGCTAGGCTGTGAGGGCCCCAGGGCCATTAGCCTAGTAACCGCCTATGATCCTATGAGCCTATGATATATGGTTTCAAGTCCCAACCTTTCAGTTTCTGACAATAAGTTATCCAGTATAACCTTCTTCATTATTTTTCTACAACACGAAAGTAAACTTATGGGTTCATCCTACTCCCCATTCCCTTAAAGGTTGGTTTAACAAGTGCAAGTCTCAAATCTTGAGAAATCTCCCCATATTTATAAAACCTAGTAAATAACAGCTATAATAGTATTTTAAGTTCATGCTGAAGTAGTCTTAGGTCATTATTACTAATTCCGTTACCTCCATGGTGCTTTGTGTAGTTCTTTTTCAATATGCTCTAATCTGATTTCTGTATCTGAGGTTACCTTGATGTCACTAGGACAATGTATTGTCTATCCCTTTTGTGCAGCTAAATTGCTTTGCATAAGATTTTGTAGATGTATTTGTAATATGTTTTGTCTGAGAATAAATTTTAGAATCTACACAGTTTATCAGTTCGTATGTCTTTACTCCTATCACATTATATGTATCTAAAAAATGGCTTCCTATTAAGCTCAATATCTTTATATACATTTTCTTATTTTTTTTATCTTGTCTCCCACTATGTTCAATTTGTGTGTCCATCTTGTTTATTACAGTTTTCAAAATCGTAGTTCATCTTTTCCATTCCTTATATTTTTGCCTCTCACTTTAATCAAGTACATTGTTCTTATGGAAATATATCCTCCTGAAGTTGTGTGCCTAGATCCTCATATTAAACTTTTTTTTCAGTTTCTCTTAAAAAACGTTCCACATTCCATCTGTAGTTTTTACAATGAATTCATCACTCCAATTAATTTTACATAGTGACTGTTTTCCTTCCATACAGTCTGTTATTAATCTTCTGTGCACTGGTTTAGATTACATTTTGGAAGAATTATCTAGCAGCAAATTAGCCTTTATAACTCCATAATCATTGCACATCAATGGTGGTAAAACTTGACATGAAATAACAGTAATTTCTTTAGGAACACAAAACAACATCTAGTATATTCCATGCTCTGGTAGGCATTTTTAAAATCTGAAGCAATTGTTGTTCCTGAACATACGTTGTAAATAATTTCCATACTAATGCTGTTGAATCATTATTATACCAGTCTGTTTTTAGTAAATTTAATTACCCAGCCATTATTATTCTTCCTTCCCGTGATTCATGCAAGAAATGTATGAATTCCTCTAGGTCATCAGCACTTGACTTTGGTAGTCTATACACCAAACAATTATTACATGTTGGGTTCTCTTTATTGTCACAATTGCACAGTCTACACTATTGGTGTTACCACTGATCATTTAATAATCACAGGTCTTATAAAAATCTTTAATCCCTATAAAACACATCCACTTGATTTTTTGTTAGAATGTCTGTTATAGTCAAAACATCTATACCTTGACAGAACTGGTTTCCATTCATTGTTCTTTAATCATGTTTCAGAAACAATAACAACATCAATCTAGTGGGAATGTAGCAAATTTACCAAAAAAAAAAATTATTGTTAATGGTCTTAGCATTAACAACCATCAGAGATTTATCAAATGTTGCAATCTGTGAACTGTTAAATTTTCGATCTGGCAAAAAATTCTCTTCCCAGATCCTGAGTAATGCATGCCATACTGTCTAAACACATACCCAAAATTAGGCTCAGATAATCTACACATTTCCATTTTTCAAAAACAGGACATTTTTGAATGCAGGTATCTACCCAAAAGATCTTTTTATTCATAGTGACCTGACTCTGCTTTCTATATGTGATTTGCAAGAAATGCATCCTAATACCTGTGCAAGCGATGCTATTTAACAGTCAGAGAGTCCTTGGGGATGATATTTGTACCAACATGAATAAACATCCTCTATATTTTACTCCTGGCAAACATAACACTATTCGATGTTCATTATCTTCTCTGCAAATGTAAGTAAAATTTCTTCTAATAATTGAATCTCCAATTGCAAGAATATCTTTTCTAACCAGATCTGAAGAATCTTCAACTTCTAATTCACTAATATCTGTTGTATCAATTTCTACAAAGGAATGATCTTCATCACCATTAGTTTTATTAATCCCACTGCTCTCATTGCTTATTGCATTTGCATGCATACAATTGTCATCCAGTTGGCTGTGTACATCCACAGCTTGAGCCATGTTGTCAGTTTCTGTTATTCTCCTCTTTTTTCTTACAGTAATGTTCTTCAATCCTTCCAAGTTCAATTTTGATTTCTTCCTTTTCACCTGCCCCTTACCTCTTTTTTCTACATTCCCTTTTGGAAAAAAATGTGTCTTTTTCTATACACTGAAGGATTCCTAGTAGAAAAAATGTTATCATTCATTGTAATTTGTGTGTTACATAACAAAGCAGTGTCCCTTTTATTATGTATTCTCTTTGCTTTACAGGCATTAATCAGTTTATTTTTCATCCTTGTTATTTTTTTGTGAACATCATCATTTATTTCTTACTTTCTTCTCTATGGTCTGAATCCTCAGATTGCTGAATACCAGAATTCCAAAGTTATCAGTGATATCATCTTGTTCAGTTGGGTTGAGTGATCTTTACTGACAATAGACTCCCTCTTTCCTAAATGTGCTCACTTCCACTTTGCCTAACATTAATTATCTCATCAGTCCAGTCATTAATATATGTAACAACAATTCTCCAAGCTGGTTGCAGCAAGTTATCAGCAAGTCTAAATTTACTACTAACAATGGTAAGCAAATGATCCATCTTTTAACATGATGAACACAGATCACCAGTGTTATCAAGTGTTACCTTTAAATATATATATATATATATATATATATATATATATATATATATATATATATATATATATATATCACAGAAAACTTCAGCGTAAACAACCATGTAAATCCAAATAAAGTTCAAACATATAAGTGGCCAGTACAAACCAATTCAAAACTAAACCACTGTGTAAAAGTAGAACGTAGTTTAATGTGCACTCTGGAGATAAGCGCTTTCACAATTGCTTCTTCAGACCATAAAACAAAGAGTGTTACAATCATTTAAATACATTTAAAAACATTAATTACCAATCAGGGCATTTCACTCAACGTCACTTCCCATGATATTGTTGCGTGCGGTTACTTCATAAACATTCACTTACATCTCATCATTAAATGAAATAACTAGATTTTCAATAGTAACAAACTGGATAGAAACCTTGGTACAATTAGACCATGTAATAAAATATAATACGAAAATGACGGTGTCGCTACTTCATCTTCATCCTGCCCTATATGATCCTCTCGTTAAACTACATACGCAACGCTAGTGCGCATCAGGTAAATACCTGTATGCTTAAAGCGATAGTCTAGCGAAATATGCTTGGATGAAAGAACAAGCGATATCCTCGCTTGTTCTTTCATCCAAGCATATTTCTCTACCTTGAAAAGGAAAGCAAAAAAGTCAAATATGACTTAAACCGGGGCTGCAAAAAGCTCTATCTGTTTTTGTTCAGCCCAAAAAGAGATCCTCTTCCACTTGCTCTAGTAAATTTTCCATGTGGAAGCTCTATGGGATGAATCAAAATTTCTCAAAATGGGAAGAAAGCCTGGGAGATCTAGCCATCATCAAAAGTGGAGAAACCATGCTGTTAATTTCAGGCCCTGAAGGTCTGGATGTGGATGTCCCGACTGATGAGAAAGCAGATCTGGACTCAGATCCAACTTCTTCAAGGGGCAAACCAGGTGAGACTAAAGAAAGGTGAAGCAACCTAAGAGCTTTCTGTAGGAACTTGGGAATCAATGGAAGAGGGGGATAGCATAAAGTAGACATGAAGGCCAAGCATGAACAAGAGCATCCCTGGGGGACTGTCCCTGAGGAGGGATCAAGGCAAAATTCTTACTGCACTTGCTGTTGAAAGAGGATGCAAAGTGATCACAGCAAAGATGACCCCATTTCAGGAAGATCATGTCTGCCATGGATTGAGACCACTCATGAAGCATCAGTAACACTTAGCTGAGTCTGTTAGCTAAATTTTGGACTCCCCGGCATATGCGTTCCAATCAGAAAGCGGTTAATAGACATTACCCCTGCCACACTCTCATCACTTCTCAACATACGGGGTAAAACTTGGTTCCTCCCTGTTTGTTGATATACCAAACCACTGACATATTGTCCATTTGGTTTGCAACAGTCCACTGAGGAAGAAAGCTGTCTAGTTCCTGCAATGCTAGAAGAACTACTCTCATCTCAAGTGCAGTGATATGCAGTTTGGTCTTCAAGGACCTCCATGTGCCATAGACTGTCCAGCCCAGGCAATGCCCCATCACCACCCAAACTGGGAAGCATCTGTGGTCAACGTGGCAACTGGGGAGGAAGAATGAATGAGAATCCTTGAATGATTTCTGGAGAATGAATCCACTAAAGTAGAGAGTCCCTGCATACACAAGACAGGCTGCTGGGAAGATTCAGAGAATTCCTGAGACACGACCACTCTACTGCCAAGGTCCATTGGAGTATTTGCATATGGAAGCACACCAGTGGAAGCAGAGTTATGGTTGCTGCCATGGAGCCTAGTGACCTGCAAACTACAGGGGCTGGGCGGTTCTGAGCAGCCAAGTTCTGGCTGATATGAAACTTTAGATTTGATACCTTGTCCATTTGTAAGGTAAGTGTAGATCAATATGTGTATATATACCTTTTCAAAACTATCCAAGGCTTTCTCAAGTGTATAAATACTGAGCACATGCAAGTCTGGCTGCCACTTTGTAGTTAGCTGTTGAGATGTGAACATGTATGTATGTAAGCTCTGTCTGTTAACTAGTTTGTTCATGTTTAATGATGCTGTTACTGATCGTGATGTGTTTGTATGTATTAAAGCATTTGAATGAAACCCAAAGCCTTCTTGTTTTATGTGTTAGAGATGAACAAGTGACATGGTGTCTGAAGTGGGCGTTATAAAAGGACTTGAAGCCAGAATGTGAGCCAGAAGCAAGACAGAAAAACACAGCTAATATAAAGGAGTGAATCATTCCTAAAATGTGCAAACTTTGCAAAACAGGTCAGAAACAAATTTCAGGTATTAAACTTGCTCAGCACTATTTCTTTTCACATAATATGAAACGAGGCAAACAGAAAGCTCTAAATAATTTTTGTATAAACCAATATGTACGATACTGATAAAAATATATGAATTTCTATAAAAATCTGAAGTAAAATCCAAATTGCATAAAACAAATAAAATAAGGGGAAACAACTGCATTTTTGCAAAGCATGTACTTTCTCATACTAAGCAAAGATATTCAATTTATCAGAGGTGTATAAATTGTTTGCATGTTTGTGCAGTGTTACAGTAAAGCTATTTCACAAAAGTATGGCCATTACAAATATATTTTGCAAAAGTACAGCCATTATATGACATATTTCACAGAGTACAGCCATTACAGAGCATATTTCACAGAGCAAAAAGAGTTTATTGTGCATTTGAATGTTATTACAAAATCACAGAACAGTTTGTTTACACAAAATTACAAGGATTATATTTTCAGTGTGTTTATGTTTACCTTGTGGGCATGGCAGATGGATTTCTAAAACCCAATGCACTTGTGCTTGACAGTAACATTGCTGAGAGGTGGATAGTGTTTGAGCAAGAGTACAACATTTTCATACAGGCTGCATTTTCTGATAAAGATGACCACACAAAGGCATTTATTCTACTTAATTTAGCTGGGTTAGAAGCCATAGAGATGTATGCACCTGTTGCCTATGCTGGAGAAGGGAAAAACTGTCATATTGTTGTACCAGCTGAGTCAAGGAGGAACTAGCATGCTTGAAACGTACATTTAGAGAAACGTGTAACCCCCAGACAAATGTTACAAAGGAAAGACACTTATTTTATACAAGAGATCAAAAGCCTGCTGAAACTTTTGCAGCATACATAACTGACCTGAGAAATAAAGCTAAAATGTGCAGATTTGGTGACTTAAGGGATGAGTTGATAAAGGACAGATGTGTGTGGCATAGAAGATGATGCTGTGAGAAAGCTTTTGCTTTGAGACAGTGATTTAAGTTTGAATAAGACCCTTGACATTTGTCAGATATATGAGCTCACAGAAAAGCACCCAGATATGCTTACAAATGAGAATAGCTCTACAAGGCACAATGACAAAGCTCATGTTGATAGTATGCAGCATATGGTTAAAAGAAACAAGCCCAAGCACATGCCAGCTGTAACCCCTGCAGCACTCACTGGTAAATACCAGAACTTTCCAGCAAATTCCAGACCGCACAGTCTCAGTGAAGCATAAGAGTGAGTCAGCAAACTCACAGCATGGGCTCCAACCTAGTTTCTTTGCCAACTGTCATAACTGTGGCTGAAGTTATGAATCTAAAAAAGGAAAAAGGGAAAAGTGTTTAGATTTTGGTCAACAATGCTGCAAATGCAATAAATGGAATAATTTCAAAAGGTTTTGTAAATTAACAGGCCTACATTTTTTTTATTAAATGGGAACATTTTAAGAAATGAGTTGATCAGTTAGACAGTGGCAGTTGTACTCTTTATGTTGATGATGAGTCAGTGCTTCATGAATCAGTTAACACAGTAGATTTAAGGGCCAAGAATTAAGTATTTTGTATGGTTCGCATAAATGGCAAACCTATTGAGCTCAAAGCTGGCGCAGGTTCCAAGTGCAATGTTATGTCTGCAGAAACATTTGCTAGAGTGTGTCATGGTGAACGGCTTGATTTGGCAAGGTGTGCAAAGCTTGTTGCTTATGGAGGTGAAGAAATTCAAACCAAAGGCTCAGTTGTGCTTTCATGATACTTCCAGCAGAGGGGAAGAAACTACAACTTATTACTTTATGTGGTCAAGAGGCACGTCAAGTCATTATTAGGGCTCAAAGACAGTTTGTAAATGGGACTGCTTTAATTTAATAAGGAAAGCACCAAATTAGCTTAAAAGACCACTACTCTAATTGTGGTCAGCACATTTTTTCTACATATGCTGATCTTTTCAAAAACAAACTAGGCAAACTTTCAGATGTATACTCCATGAAGTTAGGTTCAGAAGTCAGTCCAATTGTCAGGCCAGCACATAAAGTTTCAATAGCCATGCAGGACAGAGCCAAAGCTGAGTTACATAAAATGGTACAACAACGTGTAATTTGTCCAGTTGAAATTCCAACTGAATGGGTATCTTCCATGGTGGTAGCTCATAAGAAAAGCTCAAATGACATCAGAATATGTATTGACCCATGAGATTTAAACAAAGCACTCAAAATACCTCATTATCCAATGCACACAGTCAAAGAAGTTGCAAACTTGCTGCCAAATTACACTATTTTTTTCTGTCTTAAATCCAGAGTTCATTTTGGCAAATTCAGCTTGACAAGAAATCCTCATTGCTCACTACTTTTAGTACTCCGTTTGACAGGTACAGATTTTTGAGACTGCCATTTAGGATAAATTCTGCAAGCGTGCAATGGAGCAAATTTTTTCTGGCTATCCTTGTGTTGTTGTAGTAGACAACATACTGGTATGAGGTCGTGATGAAGTAGAAAATGACTGAAACCTTAGAAAGGTTTTAGAAAGGGCATGTCAAGTGAATCTTAAGCTCAACCCACACAAAGGCAAGTTCAGGCTACAAGAAGTTACTTATATTGGTAATTTATTTACAAGTACAGGCCTACAACCAGACCCTTCAAAGCAAACAGCCATTCACGAGATGCCAGCTACAGACAAAGCTCAAGCCCTGCAACATTTTCTTGACAAGGTCAAGTACCTAGACAAGTTAATTCCAGGCTTGAGCCAACTATCAGCAGCACACAGACAGCTGACATGTAAAGACATATCCTGGTTTTGGTTAGAGCAACACCAAAGAGCATTTGATGTCCTGAAACAGAGAATTGCTAGTACACCAACTCTCAGATACTATGATGTTCACAAACTGTGATGCTTCGTAACTTGGCCTTGGTGCAGTCATTCTACAAGAGGATAAATTTGTTGCCTATGCAATAAGAACTCTTACTCAAACTGAGAGTTAGTACTACCAGACAGAGAAAGAGCTTTTGGCAACTGTGTTTGCATGGTCGAATTTCCATGATTATGTTTATGGTAGACCTTTAGTCACTATCTTGAGAAAACCAATGCATTCAGCCCCAGTCCAACTGCAATGTATGATGCTGAGATTGCAAAGTACAATCTTGTCTATGAGAAAGGTAAACTTTTTATCTTGCTGATACATTATCCAGATTGCCCAGAAACACCACAGTACAGCATGAGAATGAGAACTTTGATTTTGAAGTTATGAAAGTGAGAAATTTTTCTTCCACACATCTTGATGAGCTGAGAAATCACACAGCTACAGATCCAGTTTTACAAAGGTTCAACCACTTTATCAATTAAGGATGGCCGTCAAAGCAGTGTAGTTTACCTCAAGAAGTGCAACCTTATTTTCCATACAGAGATGAGATTTTGTCTGACAAAGATATCATTATGAAAGGTCTGAAAGTAATTGTTTCAAAGGCCTTGCAACAAGAGTACAGTACATTACTATCTTGCATCATGGTCATCCAGGAATCAAATCTACCAAAAGAAGGGCAAGAGAACTAGTATTTTGGCCTTCTATGTTACAAGCCATAGAGACAGCACTTTTATCTTGTTCAATATGTAATAGTACAAAGCCACATCAACAGAAGAAACCACTTCAGCTTAACCAGATTCCAGAACTATCTTGGTTGACTGTAGTTATAGACATCTTCAAGTGGAATGGTTAACATTATTTGGTGTTAGTAGACTCTTACTCCAATTGGATCCAGAGTGACTTACTTCCTAACCTACCATCCAGTACAGTCATTACTAAGATGAAGCATCATTTTGCAGTACATGGTAGTCCACATAAGGTAATTTCTGACAATGGCACGCAGTTTACAAGCCAAGAGTTCAAAAGATTTGCTAAAGAGTGGGACTTTACTCATGTTACAAGTAGTCCAGGATACCCACAGTCAAATGGTTTGGCAGAACACGCATTTCAAAGTGCACATCAGTTACTCAAAATGAGATAACAGTGATTTTTTTTTATTCTCTTGAATCTCAGAAATGTTCCTTGTGATAAACTTCTTGGTTCACCTGCTCAAAGATTTCTGTTGAGATAAACCAGAACCACATTACTGATTAGTAGTCAATTTTTGGTTCTATGTGTCAAGAACAACAGGTTAGTGAAAGCCAATCTGTTGAAGAAGTGTCTATCTCAGAAGCCTACTCAATAAGACCAGTAAACCACTCAATCCATTACAAGAGGGAGAAGTGGTAAGTATGCAAATGTCCAAAGGTTACAATTGGATTGGTGTCATGAAGAATATTGTTCCAGAGCCGAGATCGTACATTGTGGAATCAGAAGAAGCAACTTTTAGGTGGAATCGGAAACATTTCGGACTGGTGTCCAAGCCTATACCACAGACGATAGCTTGTGAGAAAGACACTTTCTCTCAGAGTGAGTTGTCCAGTGATTCAATTCCAGAGGAAGTTCCAGAGGACATTCCTGTCATTATGATTAATCCAGAAGTTTCTGATACGAGCTGTGCACAGCAGACTGTCCCTGTTGCTAAATTTGGTCCCAGCTGTTATGTTATGAGATATGGTCGAATCTCTAAACCCTGCAACAGATATGAAGCAACTTGGACATGAGCATTGTGTTTTGTTTCTGAAGTATGTAGTAATGCATGCCTAACTCTGATATTGTTTTGTATAAAGGGCAATCTTTTTAAGAGGGTGGGTGTAGATCAATATGTGTGTATATACCTTTTTAAAAGTTATCCAAGGGCTTGCACAAGTGTATAAATACTGAGAATGTGCGAACCTGACTGCCATTTTGTAGTTAGCTGTTGAGATGTGAACATGTATGTATGTAAGCTCTTTCTGTTAACTACTTTGTTTGTCTTTAATGATGCTGCTATCAATCCTAATGTGTTTGTATGCATTAAAGCATCTGAACGTAACCCCAAGCTTTCTTGTTTTATGTGTTAGATATGAATGAGTGACAAAAAGCAAAGGCTGTCCTTGCATCTAGACTGGCCCCTATGAAATATATGGCTTGTACTGGATTCAACTGTGACTTCTTTAAGTTGACAGTTATCGTCAGGGTTGAAGCTAAGCTGAGGAAGCAATCCCTGGCCTGAAAAATTAGATGCCTGGTTGGGGTGGTCAGGAGCCAGTCATTCAGATATGGAAATATCAGATAACCTTGCAGTCAGAGATGACCTGCAACTACTGCTGGACATTTGGTGAACACCCTGAGGGCTGTACTGAGACCAAATGGAAGTGCCCGGAACTGGTAGTGACTGGCTCCCAGCCCGAAAAGCAGAAAAGGCCTGGAGTGCTTGTCCATTTTGATATGGTAGTATGCATCTTCGAGGTCTATAGAGTATATCTAATCGCCCATCTTTAGGAGAGGTAAGATGGATTGAATTGTGACCATCCTGAATTTTGTGTGCTGCACAGACTTGTTCAGAGAGGTCAGATCCAGGATAGGTTGCAAGTCCCCTGTTTTTTGGGTACTAAAAAGAATCTGGAGTAAACACCCACTCCAACTTGATCAAGGAAGACATCTTGGATGACACTTTTTTGTAGTAACTTTCTTATTTCCTGGACCGTGTCCTCCCTCTGACTGGGTGGAACATCGGGGAGGTGACATTTTTGTTTGGGAATGTCAGCAAAGGGAATTAAGTATCCTCTGGATACAATCCTTAGCATCCTTTTGTTGTTCATGATGGTCTCCCAAACTTCTGGGTGCAAGGAGAAACACCACCCAACTGCTTCCAAGAGGAGAAGTGTTGGGCAACAGTTCAGGATTTCTGGAAATGCTTTTCCAGGTCAGGTTCAAATGGCCCTTGATTCTGTGGACCCCCTTGGCTGCTCCCATTCTGACAATATCGCCCTCTGTCCCAATGGGAACAGTCTCCTTGACTGTCCTGGAAAGGACTGAAACCATGTGTTCTTACTTCATTGCTGGTTCCTGGAGAAGATCTATTGTGGAGCAGAAAAACAGATTCCAATGGCAGACAGGGTCTTACCATCTTTCTCACTCTGGGTTAAAGTGTCACGTACCGTGGGCCTAAACAATGTGGAGCCATCACAGGGGGAATTAATAAAGGACTGTTTGAAAGGCTCCACAAAATTGCATAGCCTCATCCAAGCATGGCGGCAAATGGTAATGTCAGAACCGGCCGCCCTTGAAGTACCCTCTGCAGTGTGATAGATAAGCTTCATGAATGCATTGACTATTTTGTCGGCATGTTTGGGAATTGGTTCCACTGTATCTGGCTCCTTCCAGGTTCACAATGATACCAGCTGGATGAGCGGGTCAGCCAGGGGGACACCCAGGTAGTAAATGGGCTCACCCCAAAAGCCTCTCAGTACTGATTCCTCTGGGAAAGAGTTTTGGGCAGACCAACCACCCTTCTGGAGAAGGATTTCAAGGATGTTTCCAAAGGAGACCTCGTTGGGTGTTGATTTGGGAGACCCTTCACCTTCCTTGAAATCAGTATCTGTAGTGATGAATTCTGTAGAGGAATCCATATACCTCTTTTTACATGGTCTCTTCCAAGGGACTTCCTTGGGAGGACTCTCTGGGCATGTGTCAGAAGAAGCTTGGGGATCCACTGAGGGAATGGTGTGGAAGCTTTCCAGAACCAGCTGTCCCTGTGGCAGCACAGAGGTCTCAGGCACAGTGAGCCGGGGGAAGTTCTGTCCTGATAAGTGCTGAGGATCTCCCAGGAATGGAGAGGCCCCTCTCCACAACCTCAAACGCAGCAGGACTCTGATCCACCTGGATCTATCTCACTGGAGCCAAAACCACTGGTGGAGATACCTCCAGGAGAGAATGGGCCTCCTACTTTGAGGAGGGAGTTGAAGCCAAGCCGTCAAAAAGCTTTGGATATCTATAGATATATATATATATATATATATATATATATATATATATATATATATATATATATATATACACACACACACACACACACACACACACACACACACACACACACACACACACACACACACATACATAGAGTAACAGTTCTTGATGTATGGCATATCAAAATAATATAAAGTATTGTAAATAATGCTGATGTAAATTGATGTGTTGCCATACATACTGTAAATAAAACTACTACTTTAAAGCCATGATGTATTTAGCACTGGACATTTAAGACAGTCCGATGAATGCTGTATATGTTAGTGAGGGTTTGCAAAGGATTTTTGTTAATGAAACCAATTATTCTATTAAAATAGTTTGTAAAAAGGAGGGCTATGGTTTTGCTAGCTAGATAAAATAGCCTCTCATAGGACAGCTGTCCTGGGTGAAGAGTTCCAGTAAATACAAGACTTTGTGGAGTACTTTGAAAAAAATGTAGACATCTTCCAGTAATTAATTCAGAAGGAATATCATTTAGACTGTGCTGGAGCATGTATAAGAGACTGTGTTTTTTTGTATGGAAGTTTAACAGAAGAGGTACCTTATGTTACCTCCTTTGGTTCCATACTATTTGAGAAACATTTGCACCATAACTTTTGTTTGGAGCTAATAAATCCACATTGTTTTCAAGAACCAATGAACTATGCTGCATTTGTATATATCACACCCATACCTCTCAGCTGTACAGATTTTGGCAGAATGTGCAGATTTTTTACTCATATTTTGGTACATTTTTCATAAAATTGTGTTTTTTTGACAAATCTTTGAAGATTGAAGTCAGAAAATAATGACAGATGTTTGTGTTGCAGACTTCATATCCTTCAGAATATTCATGCTAATGCAAAACCTGTTATTCTATCAACTTTCTAAATTTGTTAGAGCGATATTTAAAAATGGTAACTATTTTTTGGTCTTTGCCCCCATTATTTATGGATTTTTCCACATTTTTTGCTTAAGAGGTTGAGAGGTACAGAGGTTGGAGCCTCGGGCATATTTTGTTCCATTATTTCATGGCAGAAGTTCCAAACTTACACCTTTCACTGACTAAAAAAAGTCCAATTGTTTAAATATATTTTGCCCAATGGG
Organism: Protopterus annectens; assembly: GCF_019279795.1. Classification (NCBI taxonomy): domain Eukaryota; kingdom Metazoa; phylum Chordata; order Ceratodontiformes; family Protopteridae; genus Protopterus; species Protopterus annectens. The sequence continues at coordinate 1,451,828,055 of NC_056731.1, read as the reverse complement.
ACTGACACCACTCCTGTGATGTGTGCTGTGAGCAGAACTGTTTTAGATAATTTTTCCTACTTAGAATATTGCAATCCTGGGGCATATGCAGGGAGCTTCTGTGTGAAGTGCCTATGCTATTAAATGCATCTTTGTTGTATTGTGCCATAATGTTACTCTGATTTTTTATTTTATTTTAGACATTGCTACATTCCTTGTATATAATTTAATGCTAACCAAATTTCTCAAACATATTGCCGCGGTGGTATGGTGGTAGCATTGTTACCTCACAGCAAGAGGTTCTCCCGTTCGATTTTCGGCATGGCTTGGGAATGCCTTCTGTGTGGAGTCTTTATGTCCTCCCGCTGGTTGGGTAGCATTCGAAAGACATGCCTGTGTAAATGGGCATGCCTTCGTTGAAGGTTGGGCGTTGAGCTGGCACCTCAGCATTTCGTAAAAATCTACTGCCAATCATTAGCAGACTGGAGTTCTGCTGTGGCCACCCCTTACTGGGAAAAAGCCAAAAGACAAACAACAACATTGCTACTGCATTCTCAAAATACTATACTTTTGCCTTGTTTATATTCATATTGTATATTTCTCTCTGTTTTTGTACTGGTAAGTATTTTACAACTTGAATTGTTATTTCTTATTTTTTAATTACTTTCCTGGAACTTTTCTCCTCAGGTCTTCACTGAAAAAGGGCTCTCTGGGCCCAGTTGGATTAGCTTGGTTAACAGATGTAAAAATAAAATAAAAATAAAATAAAAGTGCATCTCTATCTGCCTTTTCACAAAGATGATGACTGTGGAACAAGTGCTACCAACCACTGGTACTGCTGTTGAGAGCATGTTTTTGGCTCCCAAAGCCATAGCTATACTAAAGACAGTTCCCCCAATAAAATATCTGCCAGGAAAGGAAGAATTTGAGGCAAACCTGGTAGCCTTTGAGAGGTACACTCAAAGAGGGATCAGAGTGGAGTGACTGAGCTTGGATTCTATTAGTTTAGGTGAGGGGGTTACCTCTAAAAGCTTTCATAGACATGAAAGGGATTGAATAACTGAACTATGATAAAGTAAAAAGCAACTGCTTGCTAGTATTTTTCTTGAAACACAAACTTAAATTGCTTCTTAACAAAATTGTAAGATTTCACTGGAGAAGATAAAAGAGGATGCCTGTCTATCATTGGAATTTATTTGATAAAGCGCTTTCTGAGGGGCGCCGTCTGAGGCGCCGCAAACAATTTATCAAATAAATCTTTACTAAATCTAAGCTTGGTCCTTGGAGAATATCCCAGTTGCAGTTACAGGCACTTTATGAATGGATTATTGAGCAGCTTTGGTTACCTCTCTGTCTTTATATTTGGCTTGTTCTTTATTGTTTGGTTTCTGAACAGAGGGGGATTTACACCGTTGGATAAGAACTTTTGGTTAGTAGTCACAGAAGCCATGCTGTCAGTTTTAGATTTTTCAAGTCCAGAAAAGTCAGCCAAACAGATGCGTAAGTAGGTGTGGAACTAGGTCCAGAATCCATGGATCCTTCTGAAGATGAGGCCATAGAAAGGGAAAACAAATCTGTCAGGGCCAGTAAGGGACAATGACAATGTTTGTTCTCTTCAAAAGTTTTGCTTTCTGTAACATTTTGGTAATCAAGGGAGTTGGAGGATAAGCATATAGAAGTCCCAGGGGCCAATCGTGCACCAGTGCATCCCTTGGTGACTACCCCTGAGGGAGGATTAGGGAAAAGTAGCTGCTGCAGTTGTTGTTCATGGGTGATGCGAAGAGATCATAGCAAGGCTGAGCCCGTTTCTGGAAAATTCTTTCCGCAACTTCTTGTTTGAGGGACCACTGGTGATGCATCAGAATTGCCCTGCTAAGCTTGTCTGCCATAATGCTGGTTTTCCCTGGAATGTGCATTGCTATCACAAAGCAGCACTGACAAACCCAGAGGGCTTTCCAACAAAGGGGATAAGATTTGGTGCCTCCCTGTTTGTTGATGTACCAGACTATGGACATGTTGTCTGACTGGACTGCTATTGTTCCCCCGAGGGAGAGAGTCTTGAAAGGCTTGCAATGCTAAAAGCACTGCTCTCATCTCCAGAACATTTATATGCAGATGGGCCTCAAGGGGGGGCCAGGTGCCTTATACTGTCTTTCCCCAGATAATGCCCCACCACCCTCTTCAGGATGCATCAGTGGTCATCGCGGCCTGGGGCTGATTGGTTACAAACTGATGACCTTGAGTGACTTGATCAGAATAAATCCACCAATTATGATCCTTCCTGCAGACATTGGTTATCAAGATCTTGTGAGACATTGGTAGATCTAGAAATGACCATTGGGTTGACAGCAAATATTGCAGAATTTGCATTTGAAGGGGGTTAAAGGTACCAGTACAACTGAAGCTGCCATTGTTCCTAAGACTTGCAGTGCTAGTTTTGCTGATGCTATTTTCATGTGAATTAGGACCTTGATCTGATTTCTCAATGAAATAAGTTTGTCGGATGGAAGTCTCGCTATCATTTTTCTGGTATCTAAGTGAGCTCCTATGAAAATCAGATTTTGACAGGATTCTAGAGCAGATTTCTTAAAATTTATGGTGATTCCTAGATAATACCAAATATTTATAGTAGTTTCTCTTGCCCTTAAGAGTTGATGCCTGGTTGAGGTGGTTAGCAGACAGTCGTCTAGGTATGGAAACACTCAGAATCCTTGACACCTCAAGTGAGCTATAACTACTGCCACACATTTGGTGAACACTCTGGGGGCTGTAGTGAGACCAAAGGGCAGGGCTCAAAACTGGTAATGACTATTTCCCAGCTGGAAGTGCAAATGTTGTCTGGAGCACTTGTCCATTTTTATATGATAGTATGCATCTTGAAGGTCTGTTGAGCACATCCAATCGTCTTTTCCTAGAAAAGGAAGAATTGACTGTAGAGTGACCATTCAGAACTTGCTCTTTTTGATCAATTGTTTAGATGCTGAGAGAGAACAGGTCTCCCGTCCTGTTTTCTTTGGTACCAAAAAAATCTTGAGTAAGTTCCAAATCCTCTTTGGTATGAGGGGACTTCTTGGATTATTCATTTGTCAAGCAACTTTTGTACTTCTGTAATTGCTTGATCCCTTTGACCAGGTGGCACATCTGAGATTCTTTTGTTTTGAGGTAAGGGATGGATGAAGGGGATGAAATAACCTCTGGATATCATTTGATACACCCATCCCATTTTCTTTGGTACCAAAAAGAATCTTGAGTAAGTTCTGAATCTTCTTTGGTCTGAAAGGACTTCTTGGATGACTCGTTTGTCTTGCAACTTTTGTACTTCTGTAGTTGCTTGTTCCCTTTGACTGGGTGGCACATCTGGGATTCTTTTGTTTTGAGGTAGGGGATGGGTGAAGGGGATGAAATAACCTCTGGATATTATTTGATGCATCCATCTGTCATTTGTAATGTGAAGCCAGGCCTGTGGGTGCAGAGACAGTTGACCCCCAATTGTCTCCAGAGGTGAGGAATCAGGCCTCTTTTCAGGACTGCTGAAAGGGTTTGCCAAAGAAGGAATCTCTAGAGCCATGGTTTTGTGGGCGTCCCCTGAGGTGGGGATGGTGTCTTCCAATATTGTTCCCTCCCCTGCCTGTGGGAGAAGTTTCACCCTGGGTGTCCTAGAAAGACCACTGAGATTATTGGAACCTCAAAATGCTTCCTCTTGCAAGTTCTTTTCTGATGGACTTCTTAAGTGGGGTAATCTGGAAAAGTTTTGTAAAAGATGGGGGTCTCCCTATGGTTATCCTGAGGCATGGGATCCCACTGTCCCTGTGGAAGGAGTGACTCAGAGGCAGAAAGCACTGGTAGGGAATGGGAAGGAAGATTCTGGGAAGATTGCACCCTTGACTGAGAGGCAGTCAAAGTTCTCCTCATGGCCTCGAATGCCCCCTACCCCCAATTCAGGGAGCTCTCCAGAGCCAATGAAAAAAATGTTGGAGCCAAGGGTCCTCCGCATTCCAGGGAAGGAAGATCTGAGGCTGAGGTAGGAGCTGAGCTCAACTGAGCTGAAGCTCTGAGAAGCAAGGTCTGATCCAAAGAAATGGAAGTTGAATCCCTGTCCTCGGGTCCAGGCAGAGAGCTATGGCTCCCAGATTTCTCCTGCTCCGACAGAGCAGAGGAACTCAGGGCCAAATTCAGAGCACTAGAAAGAATTGGTCTCTGATCAAGCATGGTCACAACCTGGATGCCTGGATCTCCCTGCTCCAAACCCGAGAGACATGTCGGAGGAGGAAGAGAAGCAGCAGAAGAAGGGAGTGGCTTCTCTGGATCTGAAGCTCCTGGGCTCTGATCCAGCATTAATTTGGGTAAATCTGGTGTCTTCAGCAGCCTTCTAACCACCCTATCCACATCTTCATCAGAAAGACTCCTGGTGAACGGGTGGTAAGGGTCAGTGATCTCTGTAAAATTGCAGAAGGGAGCCAAGAGGATACTCTTTCCAATGATGGGGATCGGCTACATAAAGTTATAGATATCAGAGCTGAGGGAATGGGAGCTGGTGACTTAGAATGCTCTGAAGTTCACTTGGATCCATGAGTTGACTGCTCCAGAAAAATTGTTGGAGTAGACAACTTTGCTAGTTTTTGTGCCGGCTCCATATATTCTGTCGGCACTGGCGGTCTTTTATTTGGTTTATCAGATTTCAGAGTGGAATGAAAAGAAGAAGAAGCAGACCCAGGTTTAGAGGGCTCCTGTCACCTGAAATAGCTTCAGCAAAGGGGCCTGGAATCATACCTTTAAGCATAAGCTTGTTATGCCTTTCTAGGAGAGCTCTCTGGTTAAAGGCATGATGTGCTGCAAAACTCCTGCACGTGCAATGGCCCCAAACAATATTCACACGAAGTGCGAGATTCACTCAAGGGCATTTTCTTGCCACATTGATTACACTTCTTAAAACCTAGCAGTATGTCTCCCTTATCCTTTTGAGACATATTCAACAAACAGCCTATAATAAACACAACCAAACACACTACAAACTACGTATCCTATGTAAAGAGCTATATTTAAAGATATACATACAGTGGATATAAAAAATTTACACACCCCTGTTAAAATGCCAGGTTTTTGTGATATAAAAAAATTAGACCACAATAAATCATTTCAAAACTTTTCCCACCTTTAATGTGACCTATAACCTCTACAATTCAATTGAAAAAACAAACAAATCTGTTAGGGGAAAAAATATAAAAAATATACAATAAGCAAACTGCATAAGTGTGCACACCCTTAAACTAATACTGTGCTGAACCACCTTTTGATTTAATTACAGCATCCAGTCTTCTTGGGTAGGAGTCTATCAGCATGACACATCTTGACTTGGCAATATTTGCTCACTCTTTCTTGCAAAAGTGCTCCAAATCTGTCAGATTGCAAGGGCATCTCTTGTGCACAGCCCTCTTTAGGTCACCCCACATATTTTCTATTGGATCTAGGTCTGGGCTCTGGCTGGGCCATTCCAAAACTTTAATTTTCTTCTGATGAAGCCATTTTTTGTTGATTTGGATGCATGCTTGGGGTCATTGTTGTGTTGAAAGGGGAAATTCCTCTTCATCTTCAGCTTTCTAGCAGATGCCTGAACGTTTTGGGCCAAAAATGATTGGTATTTGGAAATGTTCATAATTCTCTCCAGCTTGACTAAAGCCTCAGTTCCAGCTGAAGGAAAAGCAGCCCCAAAGCATGATACTGCCACCGCCATGCCTCACCACGGGAATGGTGTTCTTTTGGTGATGCAAAGTGTTGGTTTTGCTCCAAACGTGCATTTTGGAAGTGTGGCCAAAAAGTTCAACCTTGGTCTCATGAGACCATAACACATTTTCCCACATGCTTTTGGGAGATTTGATGTATTGTTTTGCAAATTTTAGCCAGGCCTGGATGTTTTTCTGTGTAAGAAAAGGCTTCCGTCTTGCTACCCTACCCCATAGTCCAGACATATGGAGAATATGGGAGATTGTTGTCACATGTAGTACACAACCAGTACTTGCCAGAAATTCCTGCAACTCCTTCAGTGTTGCTATAGGTCTCTTGGCAGCCTCCCTGACCAGTTTTCATCTTGTCTTTTCATCACTTTTGGGGGGACATCCAGTTCTTTGCAACATCACTGTTGTCCTATATTTCTCCACTTTTTGATGACTTTCTTCACTGTGTTCCATGGTATACTTAATGCTGTGGAAATTTTTTTGTACCCTTCTCCTGACTGTTAGCTTTCTACAATAAGATCCCTTTGATGCTTTGTAAGCTCTCTGCGAACCATGGCTTTTGCTGTAGCAGGCAACTGAGTAAATGTCAGGAAAATCCTACTAGGACAGCTGAACTTTATTTGGGGTTACTCATAGTCTCTTTAATTGATGGCAGGTGTGTACCCAAGAAGACTGAATGCTGTCATTAAATCAAAAGGAGGTTCAACAAAGTATTAGTTTAAGGGTTTGCATACTTATGCAACCAGCTTATTGTACGTGTTTATATTTTTTTATATTTTTCCCTTTACAGATTTGTTTTTCAGTTGAATTGTACAGGTTATAGGTCACATTAAAGGTGGGAAAAGTTTTGGAATGATTTAGTGTGGTCTCATTTTGTATCACACAAAAACCTGGCATTTTAACATGGTGTGTAAACATATATATATATATATAAATATATATATATATATATATATATATATATATATATATATATATATAAATATATATATATATATATATATATATATATATATATATATATATAAAATGAAAAACTAGAGAAGTCCTAATCAAAAAACTGACAGACTCTCTAAGCAAACAGGAAGAAACTAAACTAACAAACAACTGCTTAATTATTATTTGTTTAATGAGGGATTGAAGGGGAAAGGAAAATGCCATAGAAAAATACCAATGGATGTTTTTGAATAGGAAGGATATAAATCCGAGCTAACTAGAATTTAACACTATGTAGAAAAATAGGAAATATTAGGGACACAGGTGGAAAGTGGTCTCAACTTCGATAATCACATTGCCACAGTAGTCAGGAAATACTTCTATGTGGCACACCTCATCACTAAGGGCTTTTCATCCAGAAAAAAGGAGGTTATTGTCCCACTGTACTCATCCCTCATTAGACCCATTATAGAATACAATGCCCTATTTGGTATGTACTTTCAAGACATCTGCGACAACTGGAAAGGCTGCAGAAATACCTCACTAAAAGAATCACAGGCCTAAAGCAGATGCCCTATGCTGACAGTCTAAAAAAACTCCAGCTATACTCTATCACATATTGTCTACTCAGTGGTGATCTCTGCTTAACATGCAAGGCCATGTCAAACCCAGAGCTGTTGGACATGCTACACTTAAAGAAATTCCAATCCCTCATAGCCATACACTCCAGGGATCTAAATCTTGTCATCACAATGAACAAAACATGCTGGAAAGATAGTTTCCTGACCCAGAGACTCCCCAGACTCTGGAAGAGACTGCCCATACATGTCAAGCAGAGCGCCTCTTTGGCTTCTTCAAAAGGAAACTTGACGATTGGATGGCAAATAGGAAATTCACCCCGGGGATTATGTCAGTCAGCCTGCTAGACAGAGGTCCAGGGAAGTAAATATTGTTGGAAGAAATAGCCAGGGAATTGTTACTAGGCTTGTATAGGCCCTAGAGCCGATAGCCTGGATCCAACCTATGAACCTATAATATTTAGTAATATTAAGAGATATTAAGAAATATTGAAAACATTTCCTCACATAGCCCAGAGCTAGCAAAGGGACCACGTCTCCAGCAAAGCAGCAATCGAGATCTGAGGTAATGGGGAAGTGCATTCTGGGAAGGGTAGAATGCTCAAGAGCTTAGCTGGAGGCCACAAGCTTCTACATAAGGACAAAATGGATCTAACAGATCTGATCCAACCCATATGTGGGAATAAAGGTGAGATTGACAACAACACATCTATGTTAATAACTGAGCAGCCTACACCTGTAGTAAATCCTGTGCCATACTTTGGTAACAAAGAGAAAGCATCAGTTGTAGAGATAACTCTGCTTTAAATGTGGGGGAAGTGCTAACATAGCTAGCTTTTGTACTGGTAATCATAACTTTCTTCTACCTGTAAAAGCTATAACAACTAAAAAACATGCTATTAATGTTATTAAGCCTAAGAAATGGTCTGTAATAATAGTTCAGCCAGCCTTTTGTTATTGCTCTGCTATAACTAAGTATAGCATCTTATTGGCAGGGAGCTGCAGAGACTACTAGATTCAAGCAGTATGATGATGCTTATATAGATAATGTGTGTTTGTGAGAAAGCAGTTGAAAAGGTGCACATTCATGGAGATAGGACACTATATCGCATTACTCAGGTGGAAATATAAACTGTGTTTGGAAAAGTGTCTTCTTGCAGTTCTTAATATAACATATGATATGAAAAAAGGAAATATTTTCCTTCCATTAATGATTTGTGGAGGAAAATGAAATTAAGGTAATCCTTTTGATACCACCTTAGTGTGTGAGGGGAATCAACAGGTGAATAAGTATACAGATATACCTCTAGCTATCCTGGAAAAGGTTGGAGACAAGACACGACACATTCATAGGAGTGTATGAAACCAACAAATATGAAGGAATAGTAGCAGAAAGCAGTAAAGATACAACAGTTAAGTTAAGGTTACACAGAAAATAAACTGCATAATTAAAGTGATATATCATCACACATCTATGGTAGACCAGCCGACAGGAACAGATATAGCAGAAGGAATTACACACTTAAAGTACTGCAGCCTAGAAATGTTAAAAAAGCAGGGAGCAGATTTACCTAGATCTGAAGAGAAAGAATCACTCACTGAAACAGCACATTTCAAAGAAATTAAGTTAGGTAGTACAGAAAATATACAACCAAAGCAGAATGATAAACTTTCTATTAGGTTAAAACAGAAAGTATTGAAAATGGAGAATTCTAAGCAATATGCAAATGCTGAGAAGGAGAAACATATCAATAAGAAAGACTTTATTAGTGCAGCAAAAAAAAAGAAGAAACAGTATCTGATCAGAGCTCTAAATATGTCAGTATAAGACAGAAAACTCAACTAAGGGAAGAGTCTAGACATCAGGTCTATGTAAGTTGGGAAATAAGTAAAAGGTATTTTATTTCTGAAACATTAATTTTGCTCTAACATACTTTTCTCAAAGGGAGAGCAACTGGTAGGTGGTGCTCACTCAAATACCGAGACAAAAGCAGAACACCCTACATAAGAAAAATAAAGAAAAATAAAGATTAAAACAGTACTCAGTCACACTTAATAGATTGAGAGCACCCTTAAAAAGAAAAGACAAACAGAAGGATCATGAATACTAAGAAACAAGACAATACTGAACATAGCCCTAATGATATTCCTGTTAGGTAAAAATACAGCAACTCTAGATAGAAGAAAGAAAGTTCTGTGCAGCAGGTTTATAAAGGGAAAATAACAGAAAAAAAAACTAAGATAAAATAGGAACTGACACCTAAAAACATTGACAACAGCTTATTTCTTAGGAAAATATACACTGAAACTATAGTGTCTGTACTGGTATCTGAGGTGGCATTTTCTACCTCATGACAGGCTGACCATGAGAAAACTGCAGAGTTCAATGTTTAAAGGCTGTAGCAGGCAACTGAGTAAATGTCAGGAAAATCCTACTAGGACAGCTGAACTTTATTTGGGGTTACTCATAGTCTCTTTAATTGATGGCAGGTGTGTACCCAAGAAGACTGAATGCTGTCATTAAATCAAAAGGAGGTTCAGCAAAGTATTAGTTTAAGGGTTTGCATACTTATGCAACCAGCTTATTATGCGTGTTTATATTTTTTTATATTTTTCCTTTACAGATTTGTTTTTCAGTTGAATTGTACAGGTTATAGGTCACATTAAAGGTGGGAAAAGTTTTGGAATGATTTAGTGTGGTCTCATTTTGTATCACACAAAAACCTGGCATTTTAACATGGTGTGTAAACATATATATATATATATAAATATATATATATATATATATATATATATATATATATATATATATATAAAATGAAAAACTAGAGAAGTCCTAATAAAAAACTGACAGACTCTCTAAGCAAACAGGAAGAAACTAAACTAGCAAACAACTGCTTAATTATTATTTGTTTAATGAGGGATTGAAGGGGAAAGGAAAATGCCGTAGAAAAATTCCAATGGATGTTTTTGAATAGGAAGGATATAAATCCGAGCTAACTAGAATTTAAAACTATGCAGAAAAATAGGAAATATTAAGTAAGTAGGGACACAGGTGGAAAGTGGTCTCACCTTCAATAATCACATTGCCACAGCAGTCAGGAAATACTTCTATGTGGCACACCTCATCACTAAGGGCTTTTCATCCAGAAAAAAGGAGGTTATTGTCCCACTGTACTCATCCCTCATTAGACCCATTATAGAATACAATGCCCCATTTGGTATGTACCTCTCAAGACATCTGTGACAACTGGAAAGGCTGCAGAAATACCTCACTAAAAGAATCACAGGCCTAAAGCAGATGCCCTATGCTGACAGTCTAAAAAAACTCCAGCTATACTCTATCACATATTGTCTACTCAGTGGTGATCTCTGCTTAACATACAAGGCCATGTCAAACCCAAAGCTGTTGGACATGCTACACTTAAAGAAATTCCAATCCCTCATAGCCATATACTCCAGGGATCTAAATCTTGTCATCACAATGAACAAAACATGCTGGAGAGATAGGTTCCTGACCCAGAGACTCCCCAGACTCTGGAAGAGATTGCCCTTACATGTCAAGCAGAGCGCCTCTTTGGCCCTCTTTAAAAGGAACCTTGACGATTGGATGGGAAATAGGAAATTCACCCGGGGATTATGTCAGTCAGCCTGCTAGACAGAGGTCCAGGGAAGTAAATATTGTTGGAAGAAATAGTCAGGGGAATTGTTACTAGGCTTGTATAGGCCCTAGGGCCGATAGCCTGGAACCAACCTATGAACCTATAATATTTAGAAATATTAAGAGATATTAAGAAATATTGAAAACATTTCCTCACATAGCCCAGAGCTAGCAAAGGGACCATGTCTCCAGCAAAGCGGCAATCGAGATCTGAGGTAATGGGGAAGTGCATTCTGGGAAGGGTAGAATGCTCAAGAACTTAGCTGGAGGCCACAAGCTTCTACATAAGGCCAAAATGGATCTAACAGATCTGATCCAACCCATATGTGAGAATGAAGGCGAGACTGACAACAAGACATCTATGTTAATAACTGAGCAGCCTACACCTGTAGTAAATCCTGTGCCATACTTTGGTAACAAAGAGAAAGCATCACTTGTAGAGATAACTCTGCTTTAAATGTGGGGGAAGTGCTAACATAGCTAGCTTTTGTACTGGTAATCATAACTTTCTTCTACCTGTAAAAGCTATAACAACTAAAAACATGCTATTAATGTTATTAAGCCTAAGAAATGGTCTATAATAATAGTTCAGCCAGCCTTTTGTTATTGCTCTGCTATAACTAAGTATAGCATCTTAATGGCAGGGAGCTGCAGAGACTATTAGATTTAAGCAGTATGATGATGCTTATAAAGATACGGTGTGTTTGTGAGAAAGCAGTTGAAAAGGTACACATTCATGGAGATAGGACACTATATCCCATTACTCAGGTGGAAATATAAACTGTGTTTGGAAAAGTGTCTTCTTGCAGTTCTTAATATAACATATGATATGAAAAAAGGAAATATTTTCCTTCCATTAATGATTTGTGGAGGAAAATGAAATTAAGGTAATCCTTTTGATACCACCTTATCAGTGTGTGAGGGGAATCAACAGGTGAATAAGTATACAGATATACCTCTAGCTATCCTGGAAAAGGTTGGAGACAAGACACAAGACACATTCATAGGAGTGTATGAAACCAACAAATATGAAAGAATAGTAGCAGAAAGCAGTAAAGATACAACAGTTAAGTTAAGGTTACACAGAAAATAAACTGCATAATTAGTGATATATCATCACACATCTATGGTAAATCAGCCGACAGGAACAGATATAGCAGAAGGAATTATTCACTTAAAGTACTGCAGCCTCGAAATGTTAAAAAGCAGGGAGCAGATTTACCTAGATCTGAAGAGAAAGAATCGTTCGCTGAAACAGCACATTTCAAAGAAATGAAGTTAGGTAGTACAGAAAATGTACAACCAAAGCAGAATGATAAACTTTCTATTAGGTTAAAACAGAAAGTATTGAAAATGGAGAATTCTAATCAACATGCAAATGCTGAGAAGGAGAAATACATCAATAAGAAAGACTTTATTAGTGCAGTAAAAAAAGGAAGAAACAGTATCTGATCAGAGCTCTAATTACGTCAGTATAAGACAGAAGACTCAACTAAGGGAAGAGTCTAGACATCAGGTCTATGTAAGTTGGGAAATAAGTAAAAGGTATTTTATTTCTGAAACATTAATTTTGCTCTAACATACTTTTCTCAAAGGGAGAGCAACTGGTAGGTGGTGCTCACTCAAATACCGAGACAAAAGCAGAACACCCTACATAAGAAAAATAAAGAAAAATAAAGATAAAAACAGTACTCAGTCACACGTAATAGATTGAGAGTACCCTAAAAAAGAAAAGACAAACAGAAGGATCATGAATACTAAGAAACAAGACAATACTGAACATAGCCCTAATGATATTCCTGTTAGGTAAAAATACAGCAACTCTAGATAGAAGAAAGAAAGTTCTGTGCAGCAGGTTTATAAAGGGAAAAAAACAGAAAAAAAACCTAAGATAAAATAGGAACTGACACCTAAAAACATTGACAACAGCTTATTTCTTAGGAAAATATACACTGAAACTATAGTGTCTGTACTGGTGTCTGAGGTAGCATTTTCTACCTCATGACAGGCTGACCATGCTCTCAGGTAATCCAGATAAACTTTTAACAAGGCATATAAGGAAGATAATGGGTGGCCACGGTGGTGCAGCGGGGCGGCCACGGTGGTGCAGCGGTTAGCGTTGTCGCCTCACAGCAAGAGGTTCTCTGGTTTGATTCTCGGCTGGGGTGCCTTCTGTGCGATGTCTGCATGTCCTCCCTGTGGTTGCATGGGTTTCCTCCGGGTGCTCCGGTTTCTTCCCAGATCCCGAAGACATGCAGTAGGTGGATTGGACACACTCAAATTGGTCCTAGGTGTGAGTGTGTGCATGTGCGTGCCTCCTGTGGAAGGTTGGGCGCCGGGCTGGCAACTCGACACTGTTTAAAATTCCACTGTCAATCATGAGCGGACAGATGATATGCTGTGGCAACCCCTAACTGGGAAAAGCCGAAAGAAGAAGAAGATATAAGGAAGATAACACTCTGAATAGAGCAAGGGAAAATAGAGTTGCAGAGCAATCAACTGTACAAAATGTTCTCACTTCTGAACCACAGTTTCAGTTACAAAATGTCTTAATGTATACAGTAAGTAAAGACAGACAGGAAATATGACAACTATTAGTACCTAAACCTTTATGAAAACTAATGATAAGATTAGTACACAGTCACATACAAGGAGGACAGCATAGAAGGAGAAATACTAAAAAAAACAGAGTCCATTAAAGTTTCACTGGCCAAGAATAATAAAATAAAGTTGAGAACTTCTAAGCTGGTTGTCCTTTATGCCAGAAGACAGTCCTCCGCCCAGGCTTTAAAAATCCTTTGACTATGATGCCAATCAATGAGATGTCATTTGAATTTATTGCTACGGATATTTTCAGCCACTGGTAAAATCCAGCCATGGGTTCAATACATTTTGTTCATTCTAGATTATGTAACTAAAGTGATGAGGTTAAAACTGCCAACATAAAAATTTCAACAAAACCCAAATTAAAGGTCATGCTGCTAAATGCTAGGAGTCTAAACATGAAACTGCACTCATTGCAAGCATTCTTAACCCTGGAAAATGCTGACATCTGTGCAGTCACAGAAACCTAGTTCAAAGATGCAGCCATAACTGGTTACTCATCCTGTCATACATTCAAACCTCAAACTGTGGGTAGTAAAGCCAAAGGAGGTGGAGTTTCAATATATATTAAAGACATACACACCTCCAGGCTGGTCAAACAGTATGATATACAGGAGACACTACAGGTGCAGTTAACCATTGACAAGACCCCTATACAAATCATAGCTAGTTAACAGCCTGCAAATCTGATCCAAGATACCCAAACTGCCTATCTAGACCTCTTTGAATCTATGAAGATTCAACCCTTTATCCTGACCCTGGGTGACTTTAACATAGACTGGAAGTACTGCTCATGCCAGAACACAAATGTCCAGAGATTCCTCAATTTTTTCAATGCAAATGCTTTTTAAAAGCTAGTCAATGCCCCCACAAGAGGTGATAATTTCTTGGACTTGGTATTAACTAACATGAGTAACCATTGCAGCATCCCTGCAGTATCATCCTATCTTGTAAGATCAGACCATAAAGTGGCCATGTTCAAAGTCAACATCTCCCCCAATCCCCCTCTAGCTGGGGTCAAACAAAAAAACTTTTCCAAAGCTGATTACAGCCTCCTGAGTGATGGTATAACAGCTTTGCAGCCCCCACTCCCTCTCTAGGAACTGGCAGCAGTATCCAAAACTATACCAAATTACTATGCAAACATTTATATAGATGCATGGAATCAGGATTACCTGACAGGACTAAATCATCCTCCGCAAGAAAGAGTAAACCTGTCTTGTGGACATCTGCAATAAATAAACTTTATAACAAAAGAAAAAAAATTGCTGCCCAGGACGAAGAAGGAGCAGGTGTCCAATTGGAAGCACTCTCTCCTTAGCATAAACAAGCAAATAAGAGCACTAGTGCAATCCTGCAAAGCAAACTTCGAGTCCAAATTGGCCAAATCTACTAGAGACAATCATAAGGCCTTCTTCTCATTCATCTGTAATCTCAAAGGTAGCACCCAGATCTGTTCAGAACTGGTGGTCAAGGACATCACATATACAAATGCCGTAGATATAGCAAACTTGCTGGCTGACAGATTCAGGGAAAATTTCACCCCCTGTCCTCCCTATCAGTAAATCAGGACATTCCCAGTACCTGCCCCTTCCCCTTATATCTAGGGATCAGGTCATCACTGCTGTCTGAAAGGCAAACAATACAGCCTCCATGGGACCCAGTAACATTCCAGGCTGCATCCTACATGAACTCAGGCAGGAACTTGCAGCACCATTAGGCACCCTATTCAACCAAAGCCTGAGTACCGGCATTATCCTAGCTGAGTGGAGGACAGCCACTGTCATCCCTTTACACAAAGGTGGAGCATCCACCAGTCTGGAAAATTATAGACCCATCAACCTAACTAGCCTGATGTGCAAGGCCATGGAAGAGATTATCATGGATCTCATTAACAAGGACATTATCAACCCCCAAACACTCGATCACGCACAGTTTGGCTTTGTCAAGGGAAGGTCATGGCTGTTAAATTTGGTCGACTTTTTTGAGAAAGTCAGTCAACAAAGCCATCAAAGAGGGGAAGACAGTGCACACCACCTACCTTGACCTGGCCAAAGCCTTCAACACTATTCCCCACTCGGGCATAATAGATAAACTCTCTCAACTAGGCATCAATCCATATGTTACCAGATGGGTAGCTAACTGGCTCACTGATAGAACCCACCTAGTCAAAATAGGGGAAGTCTCTTCAAGCAGTAGACCCGTATCAAGTGGTATACCCCCAGGGTTTGGTCTTGGGGCCCCTGTTATTTGGGATATACTTTTCTGAGGTGCAGGCCAAAACCAGTGGGCTATGGCTGACCAAGTTTGCAGATGACTGCAAGCTGGGAACTGTCATCAATTCTCTTAGTGATGTGGAAATCCTCCAAGAGGGTCTCCCCCAAACAAATGACTGGTGCCAGAAACATGGCCTCAAGCTGAATACAAAAAATACATCATCACAAATTATCACATTAATAACAATGTCCTAAGCATGCAGTCAGTCGTGAGGGATTTATGCACCCAGATTAATAGCAACCTGACTTTTGATCAACATGCTGCTTCCATTGTACGGAAAGCTTACTACATAGCCCACCTCATAAGTAAGAGTATCTCATCCAGGGACAAGGAGGTTATAACATCCCTGTAGTCTTCCCTTTTAAGGCCCATTATTGAGTACAACACCCATTCAGCATGTACCTCACAAAGGACATGCAGCAGGTGGAGAGACCACAGTGGTTCCTCACCAGGAGAATCCAAAGCCTCAAAAATCTACCATACACAGATAGGCTAAAAGCCCTATCTCTCTACTCTGTTTCATACAGACTTCTCAGGGGTGACCTCTGTCTGGCATACTAGATGATCTCAGACCCCGCCTTGATGGGACTGCTGCATCTCTTCAAGTCAAGCGCCACTCAAGTAACCCGCACACGTGGCCTCAACCTGGTCTGTGACATCAATAGAACTTGTTGGTGGGCAGATTTGTGTCCCAGAGACTCCCGCATCTATGCAATAGACTCCCTCTCTACATCAAGCACAGCACCTCTTTACCCCTTTTTAAGCACAATCTGGATAACTGGATGGGAAACAGAAAATACATCCCTAGGATTCCACCTGTGTCCCTGCTGGACAGGGACATCGGGTTCTGACTTGTCTAAACATGGGCTAAACTCTTGGCTAGGCTTATATGGGCCTTTGGGCCAATAGCCTAGTAACTTCCTATGAGTACACTGAGGTTATGCCCTTATGTAGTACTAATGCTAAGTCTATATCATCATTATCACCCTTTTCCCCATTTTTTTCCATGGGGTCAGGGTGTTGTGTAAAACTGCTGCCGTTTCTCTCTATTCAATGCCACTCTCCTGCCATGTTCGACACTCATACCTGACTCTCGCAGGTTTTCTCTCACAAAATCCATCCACCTCTTTGCTGAAAGCCCTTGTTTCCTCTTGCCTTCTTCCTGTCTGTCCCAAGCCTTCTTCACCAGATTGTATTCTACTTTTCTGCACATGTGCCCAAACCACCGTGATTTGTTCACTTTCACCTTTTCTGCAATTGGAGCTACTTTGGCTTCTGCACTTATGTCCTCATTTCTTTGTCTCTCCCACAGTGTGCATCCTACCATCCAGCTGAGGTACTTCATCGCCATCACCTTTAGCTTCCAAAACTGCCTTGCCTCTACTGTCCAGATTTCCATACCATACAGTAGTACTGGTCACACCACTGTTTTGTACAGCTTACTTTTCAGCCTCTTTGACATTCTTCTGTCATATACTACATCTGACACTCTGTGCCAGTAGGATGCAGCCCATCTGATTCTACCTTTGACCTCCTCATTCAGACTTCCCTTCTCCTCAACCACCCACCCATGGTACTTGAATCTGTTAAACTGTTCCACTATTTCCCTTCTATCGCATTTCCCACATTCATCATAGTTCTCCTATCTGCTGCCATTACAACTGTCTAATCTGTACTCAGTTTCATCCCATGTGCCATCAGTTGTACATTCCATTCTCCTATCCTTTGCTGAAGTTCTTACTCAGTCTTCCTGTAATGCTACATTGTCTGCATACAGCAACCTTGTTGATCTGTCCCCTCCAACCTGTTTGCTAATGTAGTCCATCACCAGTATGCACAGCAGTGGGTTCAGAGCAGGACCCTGATGCACACCCACACCCACTGGGATCTCCTCTGTGAGACCAAACACTGTTTGTACTTGAGTCATTAGGTCCTTGTACACAGCCTTCACTAATTCTACCAATGTGTCTGGGACTTTGAACCACAACAGGACTGCCCAAATCAGCTTTCTTGGGACTTGGCCATATGTTTTCTACAATTCTAGGAATGCCCAGTTGGACTCTTTTTCACTTCCCTAGCTTTTTCTCAACTATCTGTCTCTCTGCAAACATCAGGTCAGTTATGCTGCATCCTGATCTGAATGCAAAATGCCCATTTTCCATCTTACTACTACTCTGTATATTCATTTATCAAACACCCTCTCCAGAACTTTCATTAGATGTGATAGGACTTTGACACCTCTATACTGCCCACAGTTGTGAATATCCCATTTGTTCTTGTACACTGTCACTAGTATGCTTATTCTTCAGTCATCTGGAATACGCCTTTCTCTCCACACTGCTACCAGTACCCTCAGGAGCCATATTTTTCCCTAGCTCATCCAGCATCTTGGTCATATCTGCTGTGACCTCATCTAAGTCTGCTGCTTTCCCTGACTTCATTTTCCTTAGTACTGTTCCTTCTTCATGTAGTGTGGGCTCCCCATCTTCTGTCATTGTATACCGTGTCTGGGGCAGTACAGCTCCTGTGGAGTTCTTATCATTCAAACACTGATGGAAGTACTCCTTCCATCTGCCTTTGATGTCCTGTGGACTGGTGAGCAGGATGTTGCTGGCATCCCTACCTTCTTCATTTTTCTTTATGCCTTTGCCTTGCAACTTGATATAGTTTCTTTGTGCCATGCATTGAGTCACTTTACAGAAGTTGATAAGAGTGCCTGTGATGCCATTTCTTTGCAATTGCAACTCCTTTCTTAGCTTCTTCCTTAGACAATCAGTATTACTTCTTGGCCTGGTCCATCTTTTCTATGTCCTGCTTTTTCCTGCATGCCTTATTTCTTTTGATGATTTCCTGGACTTCTGCATTCTACCACCAGCTTTCCTTATGTACCTTATTTCCATACCTGCTCAGTTGCATATCTGTTCTGTAGTCCTCACACATGCTGATTTGAGTTGCGGCCATTCTTCTTCAATACCACCTATTTCCTATTATTCTTGAGATGCTAGAGCCCTGAGTAATTCCTTGAATTGTGCTTTCTCTCCAGTCAACTTTCAGGTCTTCAGCCAGGTCTCTGTTGACCATAGAACCTTCTCTGAACACTGCTTGCAGCTGTTTGTGGCAATCAGTGTTTTACACTGTGGACTGATTGTTTCACTAGGAATAATTTTGCAATCACTGATTCTAACCCACTGCCCTTTCCTTACTAGGAGAACGTCTACCTGAGTTGCATGTTGGCCAGTTTCTAATGTAATCTTGTGACTGTCTCTCTTTTTGAACCATGTGTTGGCTACTATCAAGCAATTTGCCAGACAGAAGTCTAGAAAAGCCTCTCCTACTTTATTCCTGTTACCTCATCCATGTGGACCCAATTAGCCCTCATATGCTGTTATATGTGCATTTAGAACACCCATTATCAACATCAATTCATGCTGTCCTGCTTTATCTAGTAGGTCCTGCAGCTGTAGTTTGAATGCCCTTTTCTCCTCACTTTCACAACCCTGCTGTGGGGCACAGGGTGGGAGGATGGCATAATGGTTAAGGTGTTTTCCTTATAGACACAAGGTGTAAGGTTTGCTTCTCACATGGGGTAATTGATAGGCTTGAAATGACCCACAAGTGCAGTTAGCCTAGTACTAATCTATGAACCTATGAACAGGCTGAGCTTATGAATACTGCACTATCATTAGGCTGGAGCCTGACTGCCATGAGTTTGTCACTAATTCTGATGACGGACCTCACTGCCTTCTGAAGTCTCTCCCTCAACACAACTCCTGCACCTGTCCTCGTCCTCCTGAGTAGTAGACTGTGGATCCCAAGACAAATGGCCTATCCTGTTAGTGAACCTACACTGAGTATAGTAATTCTTAGTTCATGTTTGGCGGGTTGACTGGTTTTATGTCCAGCTTTCACTCAACAGAACTATCATAGGTAATTCAAGCTGGGCAATTGGACACCAGCCGGTAGCTTATTGACCCAGGGCTGCTGGGCTTTATGGGGGTCACACACTGGCCAATAGGGGGCACATTCACCTCTCCTACCATTAGCATGGGCTCCTGGTGTAGGTCAGAGTAGGCCGGGTCCTCATCCGCCTTACCACTGGCAAATATCCATGCGTATTTGGCATCATTAGTGAACAAGGTTGAATCAACTAGAGCCATATTTTACACCATCTAGTGGCTATCCCTGACACAGCCTGCAGTCAGTGATCCATGTTTTCCTATCTTGAGGACAGTGCACAATGCAGTAGATGCCCAAAGCGGTTGGTCTATGCAACTCTTCCCCCATAGGGCACCATGTATTATTTTATTTATTTTATTTGCACTTGAATACCGGGATGGTCCACTGGGCCAAAAAGTGCTCATTTTCAGTGGAGGCCTGGGGAGAAATTTAAATACAATCACATTTTAAAGCTCCACATACAAAATAAATTTAAATACAATCACATATTCTCGGTACTGCTGCCCACAGCTCCGTTCTTTGATGAGTTTGAGATGGAAACATTCAGCATGTTTTTTCAGAGGTGGGAGGAACTCCACAAGGGCACAGGGAAAACATGCAAACTCCAAAGGAGCATTGTCCAGAAGTTAGGATGGAACCTTTTACCTTGTGCATATGGGGTGATGAACCAATGATGCTAACTGGTCTCTTCTAAGTTTATAATCAGGCAATTAGTCCTATTATTTTTCAGAGGAGGGATATCTACAAAATACTCACTGACCAGAGGTTTCCATTTATGTCCAGAATAGTACATTGAATGAAAAATAGCTTTGAGGTCAAGCAATCCAAGGGCAGATGGTTCAGTGGATCATTTTAAGCAAATGAGAAGTTATGTATCTACCATAACGTTCCATGTTAGTTGTCTTCTCTCACCTTCTTTCTTGCTTGATGGGATCGGCTCCGACTCGGCACTTTGCTAAGCTCGAGAGTCACTTTTACCAGCTCGAGACAGCCCCATATCCCATGATGCAAGGCGGTAAGTACCCAGATCTCGTTTGTTACCTATAGGCAATAACACCTAGCACAAAAAACTTCCCAGAAGGAAAGAAAGGCAAAAAGCCTGAAGGATGGGCTATAAGGTAGACCAGAACTAGCTGGTCTTAAGAAGCATTCTTCCATATAGGGAGAAAAAAAGGTCTGTCCAGGCCAGGGGGCAGGAGGGAGGGTCGCAAGAAAGAAGGCGAGAGAAGACAACTAACATGGAACGTTATGGTAGGTACATAACTTCTCAATGTTAAGTTGTCGATCTCGCCTTCATTCTTGCTTGATGGGACCGCGTCCCTAGCACCTCTATCCTGGGTGGCTCAATGGAACAGACTCTTGAGAACTGTAGAGCCAAAACTGGCTCTATCCCTGGAGGCCACATCCAATTTGTAATGAGAAACAAAGGTATGAGGAGTGGCCCAAGTGGCTGCTGCACAAATAGTGTCTAATGGAAGTCTAGCCTGAAAAGCTGTGGAAGTGGCTAAGCTTCTGGTTGAATGCGCTTTAGGTTTTGAGCACAGCTGTTTTCCCCTGAGCTGATAGATTTCAGAGATGATGGAAGAAAGCCATCTAGGTAAGGTCACTTTGGAGACAGGAAGGCCTTTCTTGTTATCAGCATAAGAAAGAAAGAGCTGATCGGATTTCCTGAATTGTTTTGGTCTGTCCAAATAATATCTGAGTTGGCGGTGAACATCAAGATAATGTAATTTTTGTTCCGATCTGTTTGAGTAATTAGGGAAAAATACAGGGAGGTCAATAGATTGATTCAAATTATTTTTCGAGGCCACCTTAGGCAAAAAGGTCGGATTAGTTCTCAAGGATACCCTGTCTTTGTGGAAGACCAAATAAGGGGGACGAACAGAGAGAGCATGAAGTTCTGACACTCTCCTTGCCGAGGTAATAGCAACAAGGAAGAGTGTTTTCCATGAAAGAAATTTCAGGGAACATGAAACAGCTGGCTCGAAGGGAGGAAGAATTAAGGATGTCAGCACTAGATTTAGGTCACATTGAGGAGGAGGACTCATGACTGGAGGTTTCAGGAGAAAAATTCCTTTTAGAAAGGCTCTACAAAGCCTGTGGGACATAATGTTGTGATCTGCAAACCCGACATGAAAGTTCGAGATAGCAGCCAACTGAACTTTGACCGTGGAAGATGAAGAGCTGAGTGAAAGATTTCCGCTAAAAATCCAAAACTGCTTGAACAGGGGCAGTAAAAGGATCTATATTTTAGCTTTTGCCCAACAAGAAGCGTTTCCACTTGCTGGTATAAATCCTTCTAGTAGAGGATTTAAGGGAAGCCACTATGATCGCCCTAACAGGATTAGAGATCATAGGAAGCCTGGCTAAGGAAGGAAGTGGAGCAACCACGCTGTGAGGTTGAGAGAAGGAATAGACCGATGCAGCTGACCCGATTGGTGAATCAGAAGGTCTGGCACTGTGTCCAGATGCCATGGCTGCACCAAAAGGTGACGATGGAGGAACGGAAACCAAATTTGTCGAGGCCAATAGGGAGCAATGAGAATCATTTTGGCTCTCAAAACGGTGGCTTTCTGGAGTACTTGTGGAATCAGCGGAAAGGAGGAAAGGCATAAAGAAGTCCCTGGGGCCAATCCTGGGTTAGAGCGTCTCTGGGGGGATGGCCTGGCAGTGGGAAGAGAGAAAAGAAGTCTGGGCATTTGCTGTTTTGGGGAGTAGCAAAAAGATCGCAACATGGGTGGCCCCATTCTAGAAAAATCTCCTCCACTATAGATTGTTTGAGAGACCACTCGTGAGGCATGAGAATAGCTCTGCTCAATCTGTCCGCTAGAATGTTTGTTTTCCCAGGGATATGTGTTGCTACCAGAAACCGATGAGAGGAGATCGCCCATTGCCAAAGTCTGAGAGCTTCTCAACACAAGGGGTAGGACTTGGTTCCGCCCTGTTTGTTGATATACCATACTACAGACATGTTGTCTGTGTGAACTGCAATTGTTCCCAAGGGAAGAAAGTCGTTGAGGGCTTGCAACGTTAAAAGCACTGCTCTCATCTCTAGGACATTTATGTGCAGGTGGTATTCGAATGGTTGCCACGTCCCATGAACCATCCTGCCCTGATAATGACCCCCCCACCCGATCAGGGAGGCATCCGTAGTGACTGTGGCTACCGGGGCCGGGGATACAAAGGGTCTGCCTTGATGAATCTGGGGAGAAGAAATCCACCATGATAGATGATTCTTGCAAATTTGTGTCACCAGGATTTGGTGATGCATGGGAAGTTGTTGGTAAGACCACTGGGTGAACAACATCCATTGAAGAAGACGCATGTAGAAGCGGGCCAGGGGAAGAAGGGTAATAGCTGCAGCCATGAGGCCCAACACCTTCAGAACCATTCTGGCTTGCACCTTTTTGCTGGCAAGGATGATCCTCACGTGACTTTGGATATCTGAGATTCTTTGGTCTGTGAGGGTTGCTGACATCCGAACAGTGTTTAAGTTTGCGCCTATGAAAGTAATAGACTGGTAGGGCAATAAGGAGGATTTTTCGTAGTTGATCGAAATTCCTAATTGAGTGCAGAGATTTAGGGTGTAATCCCTGGCTTGAAGAAGTTGATGCCTGGTGGTGGCTGAAAGGAGCCAGTCGTCGAGATACGGAAACACCTGGAATCCTTGACGTCTCAGGTGAGCCGTTACCACTGCCATGCATTTGGTGAACACTCTGGGGGCTGTAGTGAGACCAAAGGGCAGGGCTCTGAATTGAAAATGACTGGACCCCAGCTGAAAGCGGAGAAACCTTCTGGAGCGTCTGTGAATTTTTATGTGATAGTACGCGTCCTGAAGATCTATTGAGCACATCCAGTTGTCCTTTTCTAGGAAGGGCAAAATTGATTGAAGTGTGACCATTCGAAATCTTGTCTTTCTCACAGACTTGTTGAGTCTGCTGAGATCCAATATTGGTCTCCAGTCTCCCGTCTTTTTGGGGACCAAAAAGAATCTTGAGTAGATTCCGGGCTCTGAATGGTCTGTTGTAACTGGCTGAATGGCTCTTTTTTGTAGAAGCTTTGATACTTCTAACTCTGCAATTTCCCTTAGACCGGGTGGCACATCTGGAAGGGAATTTTTGTGAGTGAAAGGACTTTCCTCGAAAGGAATCTTGTAACCCTCGGATATGATCGACTGTACCCATCTGTCTTGAGAGAGGGAATGCCAGGCTTCTGGGTACAGCGATAGTCTTCCCCCGACTGCCTCCAAGGAAGGACAGTCGGTCAACACCTCAGGAATGCTGGAAGGGCTTGTCAGAGAGAGGCTCTCTGCTTCCCTGGTTTTGTGGAACCCTCTGCCTCTAGAGCAGCGTCTGTTATTATTACCCCCTCTGCCTCTAGGGGTAAACTGACCACGTGTATCTGGTGTGACTCCTTGGGATTTACGGAACCACATTTTTCCGCCCTTCTGACCTTTGGGGTAAGGTCTAGATGGGGTAGAAAAACAGACCCCTACGGCAGAAAGAGTCTTGCCGTCCTGCTCACACCTGGTCAATGTATCCTTCACTTGAGGGCCAAACAATGCTGACCCATCAAAGGGAGAGTTTGTGAAGGACGCCTTAAAGGGATCTGCAAAATTACAGAGCCGCATCCAGGATTGACGTCTAAGAGCCACTCCTGTACCTGCGGCTCTACTCGCTCCATCTGCTGCATACGAGATCAGCCGCATGGAGGAGTTTGCTATAGAATTAAGGATTCCGAGCTGAGAAGCAATTTTGTCCTGAGCCCCTGGAGCTGTAGGATCCTGTACTACTTCACCTAGTTCTTTTAGGATGTCCCTTTGGAGTCTGGTGAAGTGACATAAATAATTCAGTGAACGCATGGCAAAGGTCGCTGAGGAAAACATCCACTTACCATACCTGTCCATGGTCCTAGAATCCTTGTTAGGAGGATGGACTGGTACAGAAGGATCTGCAAGTTCCTTCTTAGTGGTGGCCGCCACCACCATGGCATCAACAGGGACACCTTTTGTAAGGAATTGTTTTTCAGAAGGGGCTGTAATAAATTTAGATGGCCTCCTAGGAACTGGCTCTACAGAATCAGGAGCAGCCCAAGCCTTCCGAGCAATAACCTCCATCAGGGGGTCGAAAGGAGGAGACACCCAGGAGGTTGAGGGTCGAGATCCAAACGCCTCTAGGTATACCAACTCATCCTCGGAGGGATTGATGGAGGGCCAGTTTCCCCTCTTTTTTAGGAGTTCTAGGATGTCTGAAAAGGAGACATCCTCAGAGGGGGATCTTGGGGACCCCTCCGACTCATCTAAGTCGGTATCTGAGGTGGTAGACTCAGGGGAGTCCAGGAGCTTCCTCTTACAAGTCCTATTGCGAGGAGGATCTCCTGACGGGTCAGGAGAATCCTCGGAAGAGGGAGTTCTTCCCAATGGGGAAACCTGAGGCGGTGGATCTCTCGGTCCGGGAGCAAGAGTGTGGGAAGAGATATCGACAGGCACCATAGAGGGAGGATCTAAGGGAATAGACTGCTGACTGAGCCCAGTGGACAGCACACTCTTCATCACCTCAAAGGCTCCCCTCCCTGGAAGATCCGAGAGAACCCGTTCCGAAGAAACAGGGACTCCCGGGCCCACCAAAAGGGAAGGCTCCGAGGCAGATGTCGGAGCTGAGCTCACCAAGGCCAAGGCTCCAAGGGGAAGAGCGGGGTCGGACAAGGGTCCGATGCCACTCAACCCCTCGGAGGTGACTAGGGAAGCCCGGCCACCGAATCCCTCCAAGGAAGGTCTCGAGGAGGAGATAAGAGTAGATGCTGAAGGTGCAGAAGGGGGGAGGATCTGTCCTTCAGCCATAGCCGTAACTATTCCCGTAGACTCCAGCTCCAAACTCTGAGGCAGAGTCGAAGGAGGAACTTGAAGAGGGTGTGGACTAATAGTCGTCTGTTGAGACGGACTATGCAGCATCTGGGCCAGTGCCTGCGATTTTAACAATCTACTTACCACCCTCTCTAAATCATGGTCTGATAACCTGGACGACCTCGATGATCGGCTCCGATGGCTCCGCTCTGAAAGGAGAGGTGAGGCCGGAGCCGACAGTATCGGTTCCAAGGAAGGGGACCTGGACCTCTTCCTCGAAGGGACCATCGGAGCTGAAGAAACTACAGATCCAGACGGAGCCGATAGCTTTTCGGCTCCGAATGAAAGTTTCGATGCATCGGCTCCAGCCGGAGCCAATACAGACATAGCAGTAATGGTGTCGGAGCCGGTCGGCGCCAACACCGAAGCCTGAGCCACATGGTGGTCGGAGCCAGTCGGAGCCGACACCAAGGTGACAATTACAGTATCGGCACCGAAGATTTTGGCAAGATAGGATCGGCTCCAGCCGGAGCCGATTTCGACTCCAAAGGAGTCGGAGCCGAGGCCGCAGGCTTAGAAACAGAAGCCTGGGCCTTGGTAGACTTAGATGTCTTGCTCGGAGCCGATTTGGCCGGAGAGCCCTCCGGTTTAAGGAGACCCCTTAAAATCAACTTATTTCTCCTCTCCTGCAGGACTCTCTGGCTAAAGGAGTGACAAATTGCACAGGAGTCCTGCAGGTGGTGAGGTCCCAGGCAGTATAAGCAAGAAGTGTGACCGTCTGTCAGAGACATCTTCTGACAGCACGAGTCACACTTCTTGAAGCCTAAGACCCTTTGCTCTTTGGACATGGTTGTACACAAAACAGTACACACACACAGTCCCAATCAGACAACTAAAGATTAAAGAATAAACTATAATTAACCTCTCACACACACACCTAACGGGGATAAAACCTGACTAAAAAGAAAGGAAGGAAAAATAAAGTTAGTCAGAAAAGGGCTTACAATTAAGTAAAAAGGAAAGGATTCTATAGAAAAGTGGTTATTATTAAATTTTGGGGCAACTAGAAGTTTAAAACTAAACACTTACCAGGAGCTGGCAAAAGGAGGACCTCATCAGCGAAGCGGCAAATGAGATCTGGGTACTTACCGCCTTGCATCATGGGATATGGGGCTGCCTCGAGCTGGTAAAAGTGACTCTCGAGCTTACTCCGAACCCATCAAGCAAGAATGAAGGTGAGATCGACAACTTAACATCATTAAATTATATACTGAGAAAAATTATTGGGGAAAATGAAAAAATTATGACCAGTTAATACTGCACCTCCGACTTACTACCAGAGATACCACAAGCCTTGATTGGTTTAGCCTTTTTTATGGAATTATTATAAAACACTATCTTTATGGACTTTTATATATTGCAAGTGAAGCTTGGAAAGAAGTCCCCCCTCCTATTTAAAGTGGTACAGAACATTATACCAACTTATAACACAGACTGAACGTGGTATTTTCATCATACAAGAATGCATGGAAAAAGCCCAGGCTACCAAACAATGGGTATATACCAATAATGCAAGAAGAAGGAAATTGAAATCTGGAGGCCTGATGCTCGTTTTTTGTCCCTTCACAGAAAATACATTTTTTGGCTAAATATCAAGACTCATTTAGAACAGCAGAACAAGTAAATGATCCAAAATGCAGGGTTAAATGGAATGACAGGAGAAGATCAGAACAAATATATCACATGAGCATCCTTAAACCAAGAAAAGGAAAATAAAACTCAGTTAATTTAGAAGCAGAGTCTAACAAATTTATTTATTTATTTACTTATTTTCCATTTGTTTACCAGGATAGTCTGACTAGATACATGTCCATTTTCAACAGATGCCCAGGGAGAAAAGCCCCACTAGACAATATTACATAGATTACACAACAAGTTAGATAACATTAGAAAATATAAGACAAGGCGTTTTGTACAATGGTTTAGTAATGTTCCCAAATAGGGACTCACAATTCTCATGGTCTGACACAATTAAAAGCAAAAAGACATCAGACTGGAAACAGAGCTTGGTTAAGTAATTAAATGTTGTGATATTTACAGATATGCTTTAGTTCCTAACTTAATCAGGGTTGGTACATGGGCAAAGCCAGTTCACTTTGAAATACTGTTTGAGGCTCTTTTTGAAGAGACTTATGGAGGATTGAAGGGTTATATAGTTTGGCAATGAATTCCAGGTTTTGCCAACAAAGTTGGCAAACAGGGATTCACCAGCAGGGTTATTAGCTTTGTGGGTTTGGACCAATAGTTTGTTGGATGATCATAGCGATCTCAAGTTGTTATATGGCTTAAAAATATTTATACGTGAGGTGGTATCCTCAGGGTGGTATAGAATTATGTGCACTAGTAAGAGTTGATTGAATTGAATTAAGCTGGGCAGTTCTAGACACTCTAGTTGTTTCAGGTTCTGGCAGTGATGGGTGCTATAGGTGGAGCCAGTGGCAAATCTGGCAATATGGTTGTAGCTATGGGAGAGCTCACTCAGTTCAGATTTATTATATGGTAGTAACTATGGGAGAGCTCACTCAGTTCAGATTTATTATATGGTTGTAACTATGGGGGAGCTCACTCAGTTCAGATTAATTATATGGTTGTAGCTATGGGAGAGCTCACTCAGTTCAGATTTATTATATGGTTGTAGCTATGGGAGAGCTCACTCAGTTCAGATTTATTATATGGTTGTAGCTATGGGAGAGCTCACTCAGTTCAGATTTATTATATGGTTGTAACTATGGGAGAGCTCACTCAGTTCAGATTTATTATATGGTTGTAACTATGGGAGAGCTCACTCAGTTCAGATTTATTATATGGTTGTAGCTATGGGAGAGCTCACTCAGCTCAGATTTGTTACAGTCTGAGGGTACAGGAGAGGCATATATAAGAGTAGAGAGTAGGTGTGACTGGGCGATTGCAGTTCTAGCCAGTGGGGTTAAAAATGTCTTGTTTCTATGCAGAGATCCAAGCTTTTTATTGATGGTCTGTATGGTTTTGTTGACCTGTAGGTCAAATTTAAGATTATCTATGATAACCCCTAGAAGCTTGGTATGGGTATCTGCGGTACCATTGACAAACAGCCTCGGACAAAGCCGAACAACGCAAAAATAAACTGAACACACTCAATGGCTCTTACTTCGAAAATGAAAAACACAGCAAATTCAAATTTAGCGCTTTCTTTCGCTTTAATAATAAAACGTGAACTTCTTCAGAAAAACAGGAGCTCTCCAATGCTCCCATTTTATATTGACAGGAAATGATGCAAAAAACATGATGTCACAATGAACCGTCTTGCTATTAGAAATTTGAACGTGTTTTTCAAGATGTCATAACATTAGTATATTTGTTGTAAAAACAACATGTTGATGACTGTAAATATTTAAATAATGTTTAAAAAATAAATATATTTATATTTAAAAAAATTGATTAGTTAATGTGTTTCAAAAGAAACAGTTTCCCAATGAAACTTATACCCATATGTTGAACATATACCTAAATAATTTGTGTGCTTATGCATCTATAAGCATGTACATGTATATATATGTGTAAGAACTTCTGTTCATGTGTAAAGCTGAATTTCTCATGAAGACATTGTTCAAAATATCTAACATGCACCTATATTTGTTACCAACTGATTAATAGCTCTATTTAAACTCATCTAAAAATCAAGATTTGACCTAAAATGAACTATCTATATAAAAGAAAACATTTAATATTGATCACTTCGTTCAAACCTGGGGGCTGGTCTGCCCCTAAACATAACTGCCATAGTGCTTCCTTTTGTTCAAGCTTATTATTTACATCTCCAAATAACAAACCCTTCTCTACACTGTCCAAAATAAAAATTCAAACTTCTTGAAATTTGTACAAGACTGAGAGTGTCTTGCTAAGGCATTGTTTTTGTCTTTGTTTTTAATCGCCAAAATGTGCTCATAAATCCTACGATTGAGCACCCTCTTGGTTTTACCTATATAATAACTATCACATGACCCACAAGTTGCTATATAAACTACGTGATCGCTGTGACAGTTAAAATACTTTTGTGCCCAAAATGTCCTATTCATGTGTTTCAGTGTTACAAAAGAAGTGTTACTAATGTAACGACACTGCCTACAATCTTTACAAGCGAATGTTCCTTTTTTGTTACTAACCTGTCTAACCAAAGTGTGTGACATATGGTTGTTGTGGTCTAACATTTGTTTAACATTTGTCACATTCTTATATGTAAATTTAGGTTTGATTCCTAAACATGACATTAAGTCTTTGTTTCCTAAAATGATTCTCCAGTTTTTTTCTATTATCTCTCTAATGAACAATAATTCATTAGATATGGGAAGGGGAGATGCAATGTGAAAATCTTCACCCTCATTATCTATAATTGGCGGATCGACAAATGCCAACAAATCTATCTCAATTGAGAGTAAAATGGGTTTGGCTACACCTTCTCTAAGTTTGTTCACTTCTTTCTCTAGATTTTTTATCCAATTAGCATTGTAACCTCGGTCAATGAACATTCTTCTCAACAAGGAAGACAGGCGTGGACCGAGCTGATTGAGCTGAAGAGCGGAAGCAGTCCAGGGGGCCTGAGCAGAATGTTATTGACACTGTTACCAAGTTCGTTTTACGCTGTTTGGAAGGTGGAGTACATTTGGAAACATCGGATCATGAAGGAGAAGCAGGGATTATCATTACAAACAACGGCTTGTCTAAAGCAGGGACTGTTACCAACAATGGTATTGCGAAGGAGCAATCAACAAATTCTCTGGATTCCATGAACAAGACACATATGGATTTTACCGGCAATGTTTGGGGCTATGTTTGCAAGGAATTCGATAACCCATTTAGAGATTTTAAGGACTTACCAGCCACAGAAGTAGTAAGTAACAACAACAATAATCATATCAATATACAGAACTGTAAAAGATCTATATTTGATTTAGAAAAAATGGTCATCAAACATACTACTTTACGGTTAGAAATCCAGTATCTAAATGAGTGTATTTTACGTAACATAGTGCCCCAAGGACTCAGAACAGCAAAGTTTCCAAACTGCATGAGTCCTGGAGATGAAGTTTGCAATGCTTTAATCAAGCTATATAACGACACAGGCATCGCTATGATGCGAATTTTAGTTAAATACTATGAGACTGACCTGGAAGAAACAACTGAACAAATTAAAAATTTAGATGATAAAATTAAACAGTTCAGTTGTTTTTCGCAATTCACTTCATTATATAATAGTTTTGAAATTAAAACAAATAGGCACCGGGCCACAGTTATTGCTAGAAAACAGAACAAAATGCGAAGAGATATTACTGCATATCACGCAAACGAAGCCTATATCTGTGCTTATAATGAAGAAAAAAACAACAATAGTAAAAATAAAAAAGATTTTATAACATCCTCTGAAATTTTGGAATCAGAAAAAAGAAAGGATAATACGAACAATGGACAGTCACCTTCAGTCCCTAGATTAGCACCTTCTGAAGGTCCAAAAGAAGTCCACAGCAACAATAGACATACAGAAGGAAACATTGCAGTTTCCAATAATATAGAAACTGTTGCCAGCACAAGTTTTGCTGATGATGTCAGCTCCAATATCAATCAAAAGGGTGCTCCTTTTCACAATCAGGGC
This sequence comes from Protopterus annectens, assembly GCF_019279795.1. NCBI lineage: Eukaryota > Metazoa > Chordata > Ceratodontiformes > Protopteridae > Protopterus > Protopterus annectens. Next base: position 1,451,796,803 of record NC_056731.1, on the reverse strand, counting down.
ACACAATTCAAGAGGACTACCAAGTGGTTCAATTCCACACAGCAGAAGGGGAAACCCAAAGGGAAGAACAAGAGGAGGTGGTGACATCAACTATAAAGGACAACGATTTTTCTATGAACATTGAAAATTATAGTAATGTTGTTTTACCAGAAGCTTGTACTAATGTTTTGAGAAAAGGTTTCAATTTTATTCCATCAAATAGGGTAAAATTAGGGAAACTTTTAGTGGATTTCAGATTGTTCTTACGCAAGTTAAATCTCAAGTACATTATGAAAGATGTTTCCATAGACAAATCAAATCAACATCAAACATTAAAGAAACCCAGTACTTTTAATCCTTCTCTAGTGAATACACTTCACGTTTTTCAAAAAGTTTGTGAAAATGAGTTTAGGGATTTAACAATAAATGATGTCCAAGACAATTTGACGAATGAAGAACGTGATGCATTGGAGTATTTGTCTCGTACTCAAGACATTAGGATTATGAAGGCAGATAAGGGGGGAACGGTTGTTGTCATGAATAAAATAGATTATGACAAAGCCATCACTTTACTACTAAATGATACCAACAATTATTCAAAAGTTAACATGGACTTCATTTTGAGTAGTTATAGAAGGGTTAACACTTTTTTATTTGATATGGTTTGTCAGGAAGAAATAGACAGGGTTGATTATGAGTATATGTCCATAGAACAACCAAAAATAGCTAATTTCTTTGGTATTCCAAAGTTACAATGTAACAAGGATAACCTAACGTTTAGACCCATAGTGTCAGCAAGAAATTCAAAAACTGAAAACATCTCCATATGGCTAGATAATATTCTGAATAAAATAGCCCAAAAAGCTGAATTTCACTTGAGAGATTCTTGGCATTTATTGGAAATGCTTAGACAAGGGAAGTTTAATTTAAGCAATGCCAACTTTGCCACTTTAGATGTCAAGAGTTTATACACTTCCATTGATCAAGAGGAAGGTATAGAATACATGAGAAACTACCTTACACATAATACAGATTTGGAAAATTCAAAAATCAATACAGTATGTTCTCTAATGGAAATTGTTTTAGATAACAATTTCTTTAAATTCAATAACAACATTTACAAACAGACATCGGGAGTGGCTATGGGAGCTAGAGTCGCACCAGCTTTTGCTAATATTCTCATGTCGAATTGGGAGCAAGAATATCTCAAAAAACATCCAAGTTTTACCAAAGCAATTTTCTATGGTAGATACATAGACGATTTGTTTTTCTTATGGACAGGGGACAAGATTGAATTTGACAAAATGGTGGTTGACCTAAATAAGACCACAGGTTTTCATTTCTTCAAGTTCAGTGGTTATGGAAAAGAGATCAATTTTCTGGACTTGTGTTTGTATATAAATTCGGCGAAACACATTTTACACAGTAAAATTTATAGGAAACCGTGTTTTGCGAATCAATATCTTCAGAAGGACAGTCTCCATCCCATACACATGAAGAAAAATGTAATAAAAGGTCAGATGATCAGGTTGAGCAGGTTAACATCAGAAGACAATGTGTATTGTGAAGCACTATCCTTGTTGAGAAGAATGTTCATTGACTGAGGTTACAATGCTAATTGGATAAAAAATCTAGAGAAAGAAGTGAACAAACTTAGAGAAGGTGTAGCCAAACCCATTTTACTCTCAATTGAGATAGATTTGTCGTCATTTGTTGATTCGCCAATTATAGATAATGAGGGTGAAGATTTTCACATTGCATTTCCCCTTCCCATATCTAATGAATTATTGTTCATTAGAGAGATAATAGAAAAAAACTGGAGAATCATTTTAGGAAACAAAGACTTAATGTCATGTTTAGGAATCAAACCTAAATTTACATATAAGAATGTGACAAATGTTAAACAAATGTTAGACCACAACAACCATATGTCTCACACTTTGGTTAGACAGGTTAGTAACAAAAAAAGAACATTCACCTGTAAAGATTGTAGGCAGTGTCGTTACATTAGTAACACTTCTTTTGTAACACTGAAACACATGAATAGGACATTTTGGGCACAAAAGTATTTTAACTGTCACAGCGATCGCGTAGTTTATATAGCAACTTGTGGGTCATGTGATAGTTATTATATAGGTAAAACCAAGAGGGTGCTCAATTGTAGGATTTATGAGCACATTTTGGCAATTAAAAACAAAGACAAAACAATGCCTTAGCAAGACACTCTCAGTCTTGTACAAATTTCAAAAAGTTTGAATTTTTTATTTTGGACAGTGTAGAGAAGGGTTTGTTATTTGGAGATGTAAATAATAAGCTTGAACAAAAGGAAGCACTATGGCAGTTATGTTTAGGGGCAGATCAGCCCCCAGGTTTGAACGAAGTGATCAATATTAAATGTTTTCTTTTATATAGATAGTTCATTTCAGGTCAAATCTTGATTTTTAGATGAGTTTAAATAGAGCTATTAATCAGTTGGTAACAAATATAGGTGCATGTTAGATATTTTGAACAATGTCTTCATGAGAAATTCAGCTTTACACATGAATAGAAGTTCTTACATATATATATATACATGTACATGCTTATAGATGCATAAGCACACAAATTATTTAGGTATAGGTTCAACATATGGGTATAAGTTTCATTGGGAAACTGTTTCTTTTGAAACACATCAATTAATTAATTTTTTAAATATAAATATATTTATTTTTTAAACATTATTTAAATATCTACAGTCATCAACATGTTGTTTTCACAACAAATATACTAATGTCATGACATCTTGAAAAATACATGTTCAAATTTCTAATAGCAAGACGGTTCATTGTGACATCATGTTTTTTGCATCATTTCCTGTCAATATAAAACGGGAGCATGGGAGAGCTCCCGTTTTTCTGAAGAAGTTCACGTTTTATTATTAAAGTGAAAGAAAGCGCTAAATTTGAATTTGCTGTGTTTTTCGTTTTCGAAGTAAGAGCCATTGAGTGTGTTCAGTTTATTTTTATAGTGGTACCATTGTTAGATGTGACAGAGAATGAGAGTGTGGCGGATCTACTAGTGGGAGTCAAAAGTAGATGTTTAGTTTTATTGGGGTTCAGCAGAAGGTGCTTGTTGGTAAGACAGTTTTCAATAGTGTTAAATGTATTTTGGGTTAAGATTTGCAGTTCAGATGGGGAGGTGGCTGAGCAGATCAGAATGGAATCATCTGCATATTGAATGCAGGTAGCTTTAGGGATAGCAGTGTGAAGATTATTGATGAAAATAGAGTAGTGGACCTAGCATGGAGCCTTGAGGGACACCAAGTGTGAGAAGTAACTGGCTGGACAGTTTGCCCTGCCATAATACTGCCTGTTGTCTACCAGTCAGGTAGGACTAGAACCACTGGATTGCATGCTTATTGAGGGAAATTGACTTTAGAGAAAGAATGAGAAGTTCATGTCTGACCATGTCAAAGGCTTTTGATAGGTCAAGAAAGAGGGCAGAGGATAGCCTATTGTCATTTCTGTTTTGGTTATGGCGTTAGTAAAGGAGGGCCTAGGTGGTGCTGTGGTGTGGCCTGAAACCATGCTGGGAGTTGGATAGTAAGTTATTCTCTGTAAGGTATTGCATTAGTTGCTTGTGTACACATTTCTCCATTATTTTGGCTAGTGGGGAAAGAATGGTAATGGTTCTATATTTGGACGGTTCTGTAGAACTTCCACCTTTAAGGAGTGGGATGACGTGGGATATTTTCCAGAAGGAGGGGATAGCGCTTTCGGATAAGGTTCTGTTGATCAGGATAGATATGGGATATGCAATGGCATCTGCAGCTATTTGTAGGTACTCTGCAGGGAGGAGGTCAGCAGAGAGGGTGGTAGGTTTTAGTTTTTTTTATTTACCTAATCTAATTATCTAATCTGTTGAAGAAAGAAAACTGACCTTTATGTGCCTGCAGTTTAGGTACATTATCTAAGCCAAATAAATAAGCTATAAACGAGTTTCTGTTAAGAAACAAAGAAAATGTTTTCAGAGCTATCTGACAAAACAGACCTCATAAAACACCATATTGAGACCATTGCAGGGAAAAAGTTAACTTATATCCCTTACAGAATACCAGAGTCACAAAGAAAGGCTGTACCAGAGGATATACAGGAATTCATAAGATGCACGTGATATTGGATAGAAAACTAAAGTAGAATAACCTTACCATGCTAATCTTAAAGCCTGATGGAATAATTAGATTCTGTAATAATATTAAAAAGATGAACAGCATTTTGAAATTTTACAGCTACCCAATATCTAGGGCTAAAGAGTTAATAGAAAGGTTGGGGAAGGCAAGGTTTTTGACCCCATTAGATCTAACAAAAGGATACTTGCAGATCCATCTAATGAATGACACCAGAGAAAAGACATTTTTCAAAACCAAAGGGCCTAACCCAGTATACTGTCTTCTCTTTCAATTATATAGTGTCCCTGCAACCTTACAAATATTAATGGAGAGTCCTAAATCTCATATCAAATATGTGGAGACTTGTCTAGGTTATGTCATTATATACTCAGCAAATTAGGACTCCCATATAGCTCAGGTACAGGCTGTAATAGAGTCCCTGAGACAAGATAGGTTAACTGCTAATGTCTCCATGGGCAAGTTAGGCATGGCAGAGTAAAATATTTAAAATATGTAATAGGTAGGAGAATTGTTAAGACCCCCACAAAGAAAAACAATTCTAGGCAGTAAGAAGAAAAAAGCTAGTGAAGAAGCATTAAAATTTAGCCTTGTATGTCATTTTGTATCAGTACTATGTCCTCTTGCAGATCGGAATAAAAGGAAGATAAACCTTAAAGTGAGGACACAAGAAACAGATAATGTTTTATCTGTCTGAAAGGAACTACTGTGTTCAGAGCCTGGCTTAGCATTTCTGAAATTTAGCAGGCTTTTATATTCTAAACTCTTGTAACAGAGGCAGTCATAGGGGCAGTGTTATTATAGCCCTTTGATGGGGAAGAACATGCCCATACGTTTTTGAACCATAAGTTAAGTAGAGCAAAAATTAAAATCCACTGCTGAGATGCAAAGCTTGGCAATCACATAGGAACTCTCCTAAATAAATTATATCCACATCTGAAAATTCATATTCATGACAGGCAATACCCCCGATATGAATGAACAGGTAACAAGATGGAAACATGCAGATGTTTTGTGGACACGCACGCTAAAACTGTTTAAATTCACTTTTAGACATAAATTAGACTTGAATGGCCACAATGCAGATGGCCTGTTCAAGTTCATAGCCCACCAAGGGGGCCTGAAACTCAGAGTTTCAAACTGGGTTGGGGGGGTCAGTGCATACAATGTTGGAGTTCTCACTGAAAATTATGCCAAAGTGAGTTCAAACTGATGTGAAATACTGTGGATAATACTGCTGTAAATAGAGGTGTTGTTTAAATATTGCAGGTATGGTTGTTTCTTCAAACTCATGATATAATTAATATTGATCATTTAACACATACATATACATGCTGTATTAGCTAAAGAGGATTCTCACAGGATATTTTAATGAAGCCAGTTATTCTACTAAAGTGGAGTATAAAATGGAGAGATTTGGCCCGTTAATCAAAGTAGCCTCTCACGGAAGAGAGGTATGTGTTATATGTGAGTGTGTGCATGCAGAGCTGTAGCTAGGGTGCAGCAAAGGAGACAACCATCCAAGAACAAAATGTCATAGGTTAAGATCGGCATCTGAATTTGGTCTTAAGTGCATTACTGGCATTCATAAATTCCAGCTTTGCATTTGCAGTCAGAACTGAAGTACTTAGTGCTTTGTGTAATGCATAAATTGCAGCAACTGATTGCTAGAAATGTAGCAAGCAGTTTGCTACAATTCAAAAATACTTTTTTTTTGCTCCTCAGATATTGGATTTGATATTAAAACCAGAAGTGTTGGCGGTCTGGACCTCCTCTGTTGCTTTTTTCCTTATTTATGTATTTATTTTTTTTGTGCTTCTCAAATCTGAAGTGTAAGCATAGATAGGAAAGAATGGATGTGGCTTATTTCTGAAAAGTCAGATCAGGTAATGGGGTGATGGACCAATGGACCATGTTGTTTTTGTTCCTCTTCAACTTAAAGTTCATGGGTACCATATCAGGGATGTTGCATTTGCATGTGTATGTATGTCTGTGCCTAGGACAGAGGGAATGATTGAAAAACTGCAGTAAAGGCAAGACTTTGTGGAGTACTTTGAAGAACTCTGATCATCTTCCTGGAAGGAAGCCATAAGGAGGAAAACTGCCACAGGACTGTGTTGAAAACTGCATGAGAAACTATGTGTTTTTGTTCAGAATTATATTTATTTATTGTTTTCATTTTATATATTTGTTCACCAGGGTAGAGTGATGATCTCTATGTTCCACCTTCAGGCTCAGTCCTGGGTATGAAACCAGCAATTAAAAGACAAGCAAACAATACATAAAGGTATATATATATATATATATATATATATATATATATGTATATATCTACTTCGACCCATCAAAATTACATTTAAACAAAGATCACTTACCCAATCCCAATTCTTTGAAACTTCAGTTATCCGAAAGCATGGACTGCCAAAATCCTTTCCCTGTGAAAGGAACCATTTGGCCACCATGGTGAACTTTGCCCTTTCCTCAATGTACTGCAATCTCAGAGTTGGAATATTTAAGTAGGGGTGTGGGTTTTACATTCATATATCATCTGTGCATAGTAATTCATTTCTAAATGATAGTACTACAAATCTGCAATTGCCTGCAATACCCCCCTAACATTATGCACCAGGGGCAGCTGCCACCCTCACTCTTACCTCAGCTATACTTCTGGTGCATTGTATGTTTTACTCTTCTCACAGTGAGGGACTAATCAACATTAGTATAAGCCACTGCCCAAGTATTAGTTGCACCTGTACACTAAAGTAGCACTTCTCCCAAGTGTTTGGCTTACAGAATAAATGTGACCACATCTTTTTTGAGCTTTTAGCCATTTCACTTCTGTACAACATAGTGTAGCATGCTGCACACAAGTTCAGTGATGCCCTATGAGATGTCTGCATACCTGACTGTCAGGCTATTAAAAGCTCATCACAAAATGTTTAGAAAACAGCATTCATGCATTTAAAGTTCTGCAAAATCCCTTGTTTGTATACTTCTACCTTTTGAGAAGGAAAGGCCCTTCCATAACTTGGAATTAAGGTGTTTACCTGATTAGAAGACAGAAGGGAGTTACCTGGTAATGAATATGTAAAGGAAGTTCTTGTCATTACTTGCCATGAAGCATAATGAAATATTTGTATAATAATAATGGAAATTTATCATTTATTTAGGTGTGTTGGAAGAATAAGATAATCAATTAACACAAGCACAGAAAGATCTATAAAACTGTTTTATTAATAAATGCCCTTTAGATATTTGTGAACTAGCACTAAAATATATATATTTTTTTATAAGCAGACAAAAGTAAACATCATTCAAACATAACAATATTGCAAAACAAATACAAAAGGTGCTCAGCTTGGTTATGTATGTGTTCTCTCTATTATGCATTCTACATTTTGTGGACAATATACTTAAGCATGGTAGTCACTGCAAATGGCCAGTGTGCAGAAAGAAGTCCTGTAATAATCCAAATATGATTTACAGACAGCAGTGCAACAGAGTTACAAAACAGGTGCAGTATCGTTCCAATGGAAATGGGAAATTAGGAAGCATATCCACACCTACATAGTTCAAAGGCATAGAAAATTGTGAAATGAAGCTATCAGTGGAGACTGCAATGCAGTGTAGAAACCAATAGCTACTAACCAGACAGAAGCCACTGACCAGTCAACAGTAGTGGAGACACAAAAATGCTGGACTAGTAACAATACATGTGCTTACAATTCAAAGATACACTTCAGGCATATAGGCATAAAAGTGTAGCACACCACAGACATATACATGGATAATGAAACCACAAATACATATGGACAGCAAAGGTAAATCAACAAAGTATGCAGAGAGATAATGCACACAGCACCCAGAGCAATAAAACCATAGATGCTAACAATGTCCTGCAGCACATAAGTTATGCATTTGCAACAGAAGGGAGTCACGTTCCATATGTACTATACATCAAACAGTCCAAGCCAGTCTGTTAAACTGCAGGTCCTTATATCACCTGCATAGTTCAAAGGTCTAACAAGATTCAGAGGCTGACCATATTCCATTTTAATTCAGGTGTTCTATTCCTTAATCCCATTACGAATTGTATATCTGTTATTGCTTGTTTTATTGCAATTTACTTGTTTTATTTGATGTAAGAATGTTTTGGGATAAAACAACTGAAGAAAGGTATTGTACCCATGGCAGTACATCTACAGGTGATGCATGTTTGCCTTCCTCTATACCCCTGGCTCACTCCTCCTCCTCCTACTGAGACGCCCACAGCATAATACATCTACTATGTGTACAGTCTACCCTTGCTGTGCTTGCCAGACTCCCTTATGTACTTGCTCAGGCATTGACAGCATAAGGTACTGCACAGTACATGGCCTATACATTTTGTGTACTCCAGAATGCCAGCACAGTTATTCCACACCTCCCTCATTCGCCCCTGTCCACATCCTGTGCAGAGTCCTGGACCTCTGCTTCATGCACCTACACAATGGACAGAATATTGAGCTGCAGCTCAGTAAATGATGCATCTCTCTCACTTCCGCAGCTTAGCATACTGTGTACATTATTCAGTATATTATAGCATGCATGTCCCTCAGTGTTGCATCTCAGTACACCTCGTATATCTCTCAGTACTGCAGTTTAGATCACCATGTATATTCCCAGTGATGGAGCTTAGAGCACTGTGCATGTCCCCACTGATGCAGCTCAGTACACATTATAGGTACCTCAGTAGTCAGTGCACCAAGCACTCTCTCAATGCACAATGTGTATCCTTCCGTGCAGGCTACATAGACCATGCACATTTCTTACTGCATGCACATCTCTTACTGCAGCATCTGTCAATACATCAGTCATATGACTTAGTGGTTTAGCTTAGTACACCATGCATGTCACTACTGCTACAACAATGTTTATGAGACATGTTACTCATTGCTCCTACTCAGTGAACTATGCATAACCCCCACTGTTGTAGCTCAGTACATCATTCATGACCCTCACATGCTGCAGCTCAGTAAACCATATGTGCCCCTCACTGCACAGCATGCATATTCATCATTTTTGGATTTCACTATATTATGCACATCCCACAGTGTTGTACCACATACCTAATAAGTGACAGTATATTCTATACAGACATCACGTGCCTGTCAGATTATGTTCAAAGTGGTATACACAGTGCTATAGGAAGACAGAGTGGATGGAGCTTGTGCATGAATCTTGTGGTCAGTTATTGAGCAAGAAAAGTACAGAAAAATAATGTCCCTATTTTAATAGATAAATATGAATAACTTTATAACAACAATGTTCTGTAAGAACAGAAGCTCTTTTGGCTAATTTATCTGTAGAAATGGGTTGGGTCTTCTTACACATATGGGTTAGTAGCGGAAAAAAACTCAAAAATACAAAGCATTAATAAATAAATAATTGTCTCCACATTGTAAAGAGTTTTTTTTTAATGAAGACAAATGTCAGAGCACCATAAATCCTGAGTTTTTCTGCTCCAAAGTAGCTACAGACTGAGAGGTGTTTAATTTAATTGAATCATGCAGATTCTCTTTTTTTAATTTGAAAAAAGGCAAAGAAAAAGAAATATATTTCTCATTTGCTCTTTTTACCAAAAATGTAATACCTTTGCACCACTAAAAAGAATAAAAATATTCAATTCATTTTGCATTACTAAAAAAGAATAAAATAAGTAATGCTCTCTACCCCACCAAAAAAAAAAAAAAACATTTTGAATAAAGTAATGCATATGTGTCAAGCACTATCATTAGATCAGTTGGAAGGTATTTTCATATCTTTCTAGGGATCCACCCTCATAGAATACATCAGCCAAAATTCCCACTGTATTTAATAATAGTATCATACTCCCAAGCCCTGTATATCCCTAATGATTGTAGGCATATGTGTGTGTGTGTGTGTGTGTGTGTGTGTGTGTGTGTGTGTGTGTGTGTGTGTGCGTGCGTGTGCGTGTGTGTGTGTGTGTGTGTGAGATATGTGTATAGGTATAACACACACATACCTACACAGACACTTATCTCTGTACATTTTTCTATACAGATTTATAATGATGTGAGTGTGGGTGACAGAGAAAAAAAATAGCTTCTGTTTTTAGTTTGACTTAAGTGTGCCAAATAAATGGCCATTACATTAGTTTTATTTTGGAATAATGAAAATACAATGAAAGCAGAATATCTATAAGATGAGCCACCAGTTTGATGGTTATCCCATTATTGAATGCAGTATTTAGCTGACATGAGATGCATGTGGGGAAATGTCTTTTACCTGAGGTGCTCAGGTACACTCACCTCAGAACTGACAACAGTTGTTACGTGTCTGTTTTGTGTGTGGGGGGGTATGCGTGTGTGTTTGCAGGAGAGGCAGACTTTGTCTTTAATAGAAGAATTTCTTTAAACAACATTTCTAAATCAGTGTAAATGACATGTTGGACTGCCTTTCTATTTTGGAACAATGACTTGTTAAAATAAAAATGTTTTCAGTGAACTTGTGTTAGTCCTGCATATTATAAGTCAGTCATCTAATAAAAGAAACCTAAAGCAGTATGCCTTAATAAAGCTCATAGTACAATCCAGCTTTTTGCAATATCATCTGGAGATTTGAACCAACAGCATTTGTCTTTGCAAGAGAATTTTGTTTACTGTAAACTAATAATGGGCAGAATTCATGATAATGGCACTGCATGTAAAGGACCAATTTAAAAGGAAACTGAGATATGAAAGTTCAGTGAAATTCTCATGACAAAAATCAAGAATGCAGAATAAGATCTGCTCAACTGTATCTACATAATTGAGCCACAGTCAAGGAAAAATCTGATGGTCAGCAATTAATAAGAAAGAGCATAATATATACTCTCTGCTGGTACCCCATGAATTACTATGAACAGCATCGGTGCAAATTCCCTTTTAGTAAGTGCATCTGTTCTCATAGCAACTTCAGAAAAACTGGCAATTTCTCAAAGATATTCCCCAAACCATAATATATCCCCAAAATATGCATATGCCTGATAATACACAAGAAAGGATAAGGCAGCAGCACACTGTATGTACAACAGGGCACATACATTTGCATACCCACAGCCACACAAACATCAACTCATACCTTGCAGTCTTAATGTGCAGTTCACACCCTGATCACTCTGGCATAGTGCCACTAATAGATCCAATGCCTAGTAGCAACAGCACTCTTTAATCATATGAACCACAGAGCCACTTTATGTTTCTCATCACTATAAAGCTACAAGACATGTCTGAACAGTGGCCTCACTCTACTTTCCATATACATTAACAGGATGCAAAGGATGTATGGTACAAATTAATTCATGATAAAGTCTGAGAAATTTTCCTGTTACAAAAATTAAGTGCCTGACCCACATGTGCATCAATTTATTGTCAGACAGTTCTAGGTCCTCTTTTGCCCTTCCCCCCACTATAGTCCAATCTTGGAGTTAGTATATATAATTAACAGGGGGTGTGGGGGGTGCAGGGGGACTTTCCCCCCTGCAAAAACATTTTGCTGTATGCGTGTGTTGTTCAGCTTTGAATATTTTTTCAATGGACTGAATTGTTGATCATATGGTCTTGACCATAAGAGTTTCAACAATTTGTCCATTCAGTCTTTTGACATATACCCAGAGATAATGAAGTGGGTCGAGTGTGTTAATTTATAAGTTCTTAAACTGGATAATGAGGCTAAAATAATGGAGACCTAATACTAAGGAAGTGTAATTTATTGAGAACATTAGAAGCACCTTTGGCAGTTAGGGCAGAGATTACAGCTCTAAGCTGTTAACAAGTTGATTCCTGTCATCAAAAATACAGAGTTTGATTCTTTCCACTTTGCCAGCAATATGACTCTGAGCAAGTTAATGAAACTAGGTGGACTTACCCAGTTAACGAATGTACGTTAAATGCACTGAGGTTGCAGTTGACCATGGACCATATTAACGCAGTCACTCATCTCCTCTGTTGAAAAGCCATTGATTAGGTGTCATGTACAAATATGACAAGTTACTTTAGATGCAGGAATGAAGAAAAGTGAACTGGTAATGTGAAATGTGGAATGTTATATTATTATACCCTGAAAGTAATACAGAACATAATATATATGCTAATGACTACATATTTGATAATCTGTTCAAAACTGTTCAAAAAGACCTAAAAAGCAAACAGTGTGTTTAATTTTAAATTAATTATAATGGAACTCTTTTTTACTGAAATGGGGCAAGCAACTTTAAGGTAAAACCTTGTTTGTGGATGAGGAAGTGGGAAAGATGTTGGTTAATACTGAACCACTTTGGTTTGTCTGACATTTAGAAAACCCTGCATGTCTGAGTTCCTCTGCTTGGTCTCCTGCAGACTACTGAGGGGTGATCTTTGCCTAACCTACAGTGCATTCACTGATACAGTTCTGATGGATCTGCTACACATTCACAAAACAAACAGCACTAGAATTACTCAATCTAAGAATCTAAACCTAATCTGTGACACAAGCAAAACATGTATGCATCTCAGATATTACCCCTTCTCTGGAACAGACTCCCATTTATATGAAACACAGCTCTTCACTAAGCCTATTCAATCACAGTTTGGATCAATGGATGAGAAATCTCAAACTTCACCCCTGTCTTGTCACCTGTGGCCATTAGGAACAGGGATAGTTTGTAGATGCCCTAAGGCACAGGCAGATTTGAAGGATGTTCTTGCCCATGGGCATTGATAAGTGGGAAAATTGGGCCATAAATAGCTAGGCTTAAAAAGGCTCTAGGTCCATTAACTAGTAACCAAGTATCCAATGATTGTATGATTCTATGAATTGTTTAACTTGAACCCACAAAAGCTTAAACAGGCTAGATGACACATACCAAACATTTACTCCACTAAACATATCATTCATTTTAAAATGCAGCACGAGATAACAAGGAAGGAATTTCTTTTATAAAAAATGTAACATCAGCAATGAAACAATGATATTCAGTCATACATAATATTTGCTAGTCTTATAAAAAATTATTTTTATTGCCTGGATCTGAATTAAATATTCAGTTTTAGCATGCTAGCTAATCTGATGAATTATATTGCAGGTGAGGTGCTTAGACAATGTAGAACTGGTCAGAAATCGCTCACAGTATGTATAGCATATAAACCCAAGCATTGTAACTCACTCAAATTTTCAGGCACATCTTTCACTTTGTCTGTCACTAATAAAATCAATGATGCTGTGGTACAGTAATGAGGACTGTGATCACTAACTGCCACACACCAGAGATAAAGATGCCTTATACTTCATATGTTTCTTTGAAATACTACTGAAGAATACCCTTATGCAGGTCACATCACAAAACACTTTCAATACCTGCAAGTTCATAATGCCTAATATTATATTTGGCATTATCCTTGACTCATAATATGCAAGGTGAAAAGGTTTGCTCAACCTTAAGTGAAGATTTCTTAGGTGATGAATAAGTGCACTGGTAAGAAAAATTCTCCTACTAGTCTTCCTTCCCTTTATGTACCCTCAAAAGGACCATACTTAGTACCTCATTACACCTCTCTCTCCAATGTGTCTACTATACATTTGCACAATTTTATATAAACAAAAAATGTTTACTGTTGACCTATAGAACTATATCAATGTAAAATTGTTACTTAGCTTCTTTTTAAAGCAACTTTAACTTTATACATGTAACCCATGTGAATCGTTTTGCTATAACTGCTATTATATAAATATTGTTTAGAATTGTACTTATTTTAAAATGTTTTACTGGAACTTTTCTCCTCGGGTCCCTACTGAAAATGGGCCACAAGCCCAGCTGGTCAAACCTGGTTAACAAATGTCAATAAATAAATAAAATAAATAAATCTTTGTTTATGATGACAAGTGATATAAGCAGCAAGATAAACTCTTAGTTGTTAATTTATGTATATAATAACTCTGCTCTAGAATACTACAGAAGAGAAAGAAGTTGTCCTACACAATTACCGAAGAGAAGGCCGAAATCTTTTAGAATACATGAAAAGATTATATGGTGGATCTAGAAGCCAAGATCAATTAAAACCACAGTTCTGTTGTCACTACGGTAATAGTCTGTACCTAAATTAAGTATTTTGGCCCTTACCCACTGTGGTAACTGTTAATGCTTTAAGAGGTTTTACCCCCTCCTCCATCCTTTCTAGATATGACTGCGCCAGAATCACACCAGGTACCCTTCTCGGAGGATTCAGCTGATGGTCCAGAATGTTTAGTGCAACAGGATATAACTGATTTTCAAAATCCACTGCTGGTTTCTCACCTAGTGAAAGATAAAATAATATGACATTAATTTTCACTGTGTGTTTTCCAAGCAGTGTTGATAGCAGTAATTCTAAGGAATATGAAATACATGCAGCACTCTGATCATACCACAAAATCAAAGAAAAATACCTTTGCTACTGTGAGGCTACTATAACAGGTTCTTAAATGTGAACCTTGCTGCTATAACTAAACAAACATCACACCCCTATCTATGTGCAATCAACATAGGTTTGTAAGGGCAACCAAGTAGCAGCCTTAAAATGTGTAACACAACTTGTGATACTACACAAAAGCAGACAAAAGCAATGTGCAGTGCCAATCAGCCATCGGCCTTAAAGGATGTTATGCCTTCATGCTGCCACACTTTTTGCTATATATTTTTTTTTATTTCGTTTTTATTTCTTAAACTAACAGCATAGTGGGGTAACTACAACTTCTCATATATTATAAAGAACTATGATTGCCTCTCCAGTCATAACCATTTGTTACTAAATTTAAAATGAACAAAATAAGTTGTTCAACTTTGTTTGCAAGGAAGTGGTATTGGATTTTGCCTATGGTGATTTGAACATGGAGCAGCTCAAGTGCATTGTCTTGTTTGACCAGTCTTGAAGTATATTTATTTTTTTTTTTTTCTTCACTAAATATTTTTTTTATTATTTCAAATAAGATGTCTTAAACATTACATGAAATAAAGATAAATAACATATTTACAATTCTAAAACATTACTAACTTCAAACCATTATATAACTATTTACATTGGTGTCTATGCAAATAACATTGAAATTCTATATTATATAGAGTTAGAAACATAAGATGATATATCTTCTTCGATATTTTCAAGTATTTCCAGTACTTTCATCCAAGAGTAATAGTAAGAAGTAGATCTTTTAGTTCTGTTCTTCACTGTTAATATTTCCATGTGAGCAACTGTTGTTGTTAAAGTCTCAAATTCCTTGAACGTAGGAAGCCTCATTTTTCCAGTGTATAGTTATGATTTTACGTGAAATTGCCAATAGTGACCATAGGATTTTAGTGTCTTTTTGGTACACAGTTTGGAATAGGAGAGTTGAATAAAATTAAAGACTTTGTTAATTGAAAATTATCATTATAAACAGTCTGAAAAAAATAATTAATGGATTTCCAGTACATATTGAGACATATACATTCATAAAAACATGCTGCCAATCTGCTTTTATCTTGATATGGCATCTCCAACATTGATCTTCAATAGAATACATTTTGGCTAACCTATGTGGTGTATAGAAACTTCTGTCTAGATATCTCCAAGTGAATAATTGCCAGTATTTTGATAATGTAGAAAATTTGGAAGATTTTAGAATATTACTTTTTTTTTCTTCAACTGGAGGATGGTTGTTTATTAAAGTATAATCCCAGTATGATTTTTCATGATATTTTTGTTTTTTTTTAACAATTTTATAGCTATTAGACAAATAACCTGTACCCTGATAAGGCTGTTTTGTGATAAGAATAAGGTATTCAATGAGTTTTGGAGCTTCATGTCTAACTGAAGGTTGCATTTGTTCTACTTTATTTATAAGAAAATGCCTTAGATTTTGTAAAAACAGCCAATTGTCTTTATTTATATTATAATTATAAATTATCTGTTCCTTTGTTAGAATTTTCCTTTCTCTATAAGTTGATGCCAAAAGAGTAATGTTTCTTCTTTAAGTATATTTATTTTAGATATTTGGAATGTATCTAGAATATTTGGTGTAAAAGCTATAGGGAAAATAAGAAAAATCCAAGAATTAATATTTGGTATTTTGTTTATATATGTTCTGAACACTGAAAGTGTAGAACTTACATAGTTTGATGGCAATTTATTAATATTATTCCTTTTCCCTAAAAAATAATATTTTAACATCCATATAAGGGGTGATGGTATTACTGTTAAGTTGTCTTGTATGTGATTATAATTGATTTCTATGTAAATCTGCTCATGGGCTTGTTTCCATATAGGTGTGTATGAATTATTTAACCATAGTGTTATGTTTTTAATAACAGATGAGGTAATATATAAATCAATATCCGTAAATTAATTCCACCATCTTCCCAATCTGGCAAATGTTTATTTAAGGCTATACGGGGTTTATTTGGAAACCATAGAAAATTTAAAATTAGTTTATTGTATCTTTGAATAATATATTTGGGAGGTGGCAATGAAAAATTTTGTATTAAGTATAATATTTTGGGAAATATGATTATTTTAATAAGATATAATCTGTCTGCTGTTGAAAAGATATATTTATTCCAGTAACCAATTGTTTGTTCTATTTTGTCTAGTATTTTATTATAGTTAAATATTAGAGAATCTGTTAATTCATTGAGTAGAATTATTCCCAGATATAATAATTTACTTTCTGTTACTATATATTTGGAAAATCTTTTGTTTATATTATTTTTTTTTTTACAATTACAGGGCATAATTTTAGTTTTGTTTTCATTAAATTTTAAGCCTGAAATATTTTGAAATTTATTCATGGAGTTAAATAGAGCATTCAAAGACTCATTTGCATCTGAGAGAGTTAATAGTATGTCATCAGCAAAGAGTTGGATTTTAAGGTTTAACATTTTATTAATACAAATGCCCTTTATGTTATTGTTTGATCTGATTTGATTTGCAAAGGGTTCTATGAGTAATGCAAATAACAATGGTGATAAAGGGCAACCTTGTTTAGTTCCCTTTTTATTGTTATAGGGCCTGATCTATATGATCCCAGTTTAACATATGCAGTAGATTTTTCATATAGTATTTGGATAAGATTATTAAAATTAGAAGGAAAGTTATATTCTTTTAAAACTAGTGAAAGAAAGTTCCAATTAACGAATCAAAAGCTTTATTAATATCTAATGAGATTACATTTAAATTTAGGACTTTATGTTTGCTATAATCTATTAATGTTAGTATTCTTTTAATATTATCTGAAGTATTTCTTCCTTTAATAAAACCTGTTTGATCTTTGTGAATTAAGAAAGGAAGAAAGTGTTTGATCCTATCTGCGTATATAGCCATAAACATCTTGTAGTCTATATTGAGTAATGATATTGGCCTATATGAGGAACACTGTTTCTCATCTTTATCTGGTTTGATAATTGGGGATATCAATGAATATTTCCAAGAGGGTGGTATATTCAAATCTTTATTGGCTATATCATATATTTTTAATAATAAAGATATGGCTTGATTGGGTATTAATTTATACATTTCTGGTAGCATATTGTCTGGGCCAGGTGCTTTATTTGTCTTGAGCTTTTTAATTTGTGATTTTAATTCTGTCATATTGATTGGTTTGTTTATAATGTCTATTTGTTCTTGTGTTAATTTAATATGAATATTGTTTTCTAAGTATTTTTTATATCCTTAGTAGGTGTATCTTGAGTATTTATGGAATTATCAATGTTAAATTGGAGTCTGAATGCTTCTAAAATATCATTTAGTTCCGTAACTCTTTTGTTAGTATTGGGAATAAATATTTCTTTTATTTGCTTAGATTTAATTATTTTTTGTTCTATTAGTTAAGTATCTCAGGTGTGCTGAATTAGTAGAGTATGAGTTTATTTTTATCTTTTCTAAGTTAATCATAATCTTATGGTGTAGCAATTCTGTATACTTCTTATTGATTTGTGTAAGTTCTTGAACTTGAGTAGCATTACCCTTTTGTATTTCCAGTTTCAATTTATCTGCTTTGTTTTGTAAGTCTAGCATATCTTTATTCCATAACTTCCTTTTATTTATGTACCAGGATAATATCTTCCCATATGTAACTGCTTTTAATGAATCCCAGACATATATTTCTGAAATATCTTCTGTGTAATTTATTTCTAGAAAGTTTTGATTGTTTCTTCATAAAATTCTTTGAAATCTCTCAATTTTGTGATATAGGAAGGTATCCTAGTAATGGGATTTGAATAAAATGGTGTAAGCTCTATCTCAAAGACTATGGCATTATGATCAGATAAAGGACAATTTATGATTTTGACTTTGTCAATTTTGTTATTAGGTCATTGGCAACATATATTCTATCAATTCTAGAGTTAGTTTTATATCTATGAGAATAAAATGTGAAGATTAGTGAGTCTGGTTCTGCAAATTCATTTATATCTTTTAAATACAATGTATCTATAAATTTTGATAGTGCTTTAGAGATGGGTTGTTTTCTTCTTTTGGATTTAGAATCTGTATCTTTTTCATTCATTATACAGTTGAAGTCTCCTGCCAATATCAGGCTACCCTTAGTTAAATGAATTATCTCTTCAAAATGCTGTTTAACTGTTTTTAATCCTAGTCCTGGGATCCAATATAGATTTACTAACGTATAGATTTTCTTATTTAACTCTATTGAAACTAGACAAAACATACCTGATGTATCTTGATGAGTAGTAATTATTTTAGGTGTTATAGTTGAGTTAGTAGTATAGCTACTCCTCTTTTTTGTTTTGTATTGAGAGTTTATTAGTACTGTGTAATTATTAATATTTAAGTTGTTTATATCTCTATCTAATAAGTGTGTCTCTTGTAAAAAGACTATTTGTGGTTTATGTAAGTTTATGTACTTGAATAGGCTTCTCCTTTTATTACTATTATTTAGACCATTAACATTTATGGATAAACATTTCATTTCCTAGTTTTGAGTTTGTTTTATGTGTAAGTTTATGTAAATATTGTTTATTCTTAGTTCCATCTTGGATACAGAATTCAAAAAGTTTTTCTTGTATGATTTTTGCATGTTTCTGAGTGACACCAAAGTGATAGAATAAAAAAACAAAGAACTTCCAAACTTGTAATTCTTAACCTTAAAACCATTCCCTATTGCTATGAGGTAATATACCTCTTGTTTGGTTAGTGAATCTAACCAAACAAACTTTCTACCCTCACAAATAATATTTGGATCAGTTTCTCTTATCCTCTTAGTTTTAAATAAAGATAATTGAATAATATATTAAGATAATCTAATCAGCTAAAATATATACATATATTCTTTACTCATCTTATTGCAATTCAATAATACTTACTTCTAAGCAGGTTTCAAAAAGGTACAAATATTTAGATTAAGGTAGTATCATTTCAAAATAATTTAGGGTATTAATAAACATCATGTTAAAATCTATAACTGTATATTTCATACATCTGTTGAAAACTATTTACTGACATTACTGTATAATACAGTACCATTGTTGTGCAATTGTTTTAGACTACTCAAGTCCGAAACCAGTGTTTAAATTAATATTTGCAAAGTCATATTGGAATAAAAACATGAATAGTTCTGAAACCACATCATATTTCATGTTTAACATAAACTGAAATGCGATACAATGTATAAGTATATTAATATTTCTTTAGTAGACATTAAATATGTTCCTCTGATTGCATTTTTCAGCTTTTCAATGACAATTCCCATGGCTGGAGACAACAAGATCACAATTTAGACAGCTCCCTTATCCAAGAGACCACTCATAATGTTGTTACCTGATTGAGTGTCTTGTTGCCAACACTTCCATCAACCCTCAGAGGGACCCTGCACAATGAAAACTGACACAGTACAGAGGTAAAACTGCAGCACTTGACCACACCCTCAAAGCAAACATCTATGTATATCACACATCAACTCCCACAGCTTAGACTGACACCCAACCAGTGAGTCTATCTGCTGACAACAAGTGCTGGAGATACAATCCTGACCTACTCAACACCAGTAATTCAATCCTATGATTGAACAAAAGTATACTGGAGAACACATCAAAACAATGGAAGCTGCCAAGATTCAAACCACCATGTCTGAAAATATTACAGGCCAAAATTCCCAACCCATTTTGCAGCAAAGAGACAAAACGTATTCAAACCATGGGGTAACACCTTTACCACGTCAAAAGGTGTCCAAGAAGCTTGTTTTTCCTCCAACATCGGAGGACAGCCACGATGATCCATGCACTGCAAGAGTACCATTTTATCCTGGCAATTGCTTCACGACTGTATATAGAAACATTTAATCCAAATCATTAACTGGCACCACAACAATATTTCTCAGAAAAGCTGTTTTACAGCCAATGACTAGACAGAACGCATCATTGAGAGGATACATTTATCAAATGTCAAGTGCCCCAGCCATAATACAAGTGTCTCCTCAAATCAATCCCCAACGAATCTACTGCCCACCAAACTTGCAGACCAATACTGGTATCCTTTCATGCAGTCACATTGAAACACAAAAATACAGGTCCGCTGATCAGGAACAACCAGGCTCTCAACTGCCAGACAACACACCCGTCTGCAGAAAGGTCCAAGAATCATAGTTGCATTGTCAAGCATCCTTGTCCACACTAACAGTAACATGATATACCCGCATACACTAGTATTGTGTCATTCTTGATAATGTAAAAAGCCAGACAATATTATAGGAAGGGTGAAGCCACAGCCAGGCAACATAACAAGAAGAGCACAGCCGCAGTCACCATTCAGATGAGCAAATGGGAACAGCATGAGCCATCTAAGGATGGATAGCCCGTTGAGTACCTGCCACAATGCATGCCCATAATGCATGGCAACCCAGTAACAAATTAGGGTGTGGGCTAAGCCTCTCCCCTTCCACTCAAATCAGATCCAACACAATATGTGTGTAGAACACAGATGCTTCGACAAAGCCCAAAGCCACATGGGATATAAACATTGTATAATTGACACACGGGTCAAATCCACTGTTGTTATGTTACTCATTATAGTTGCCTATACAATCATTGCTTCCACTTTCTCCATCTAGTATACCATAACGCCATCTAAATGTTTGATTTGCCAAATGCACATCCAACCTTCTTGATGCATCCCACCTGCCCACCCGAGGGCATACCTTGGCAGCAGGACATCAGTAGTATTCTGCAGGAGCACCAGCGTGGGAAATGGCAACCCTCCCAAAACAAACCTGTCAGTTGCTTGACATTTACTAGTTTCTTTAGAGAATTTGTAAAACAGCAGTGATTTTATTTGCTGATGATTAATTTCTGCTTTTAAACTCTGCTGTATAAAACATAGTAAGGGATAGCTAAAATGTCTGGAAATCTAAACTGATAGAAAGACAAGCAGATATATGTCCTTATCTATCAAGGTGCTAGAAGACATCAGTAGCCATAAACTGAAAGTGCTTCAAAAATAAATATCTGTGTATATTTATATGAACCTTTATATTATTTATGTTTCCTTAGAAGGAATTTAGGTTTCTGTATCTTTAAATGTGGACCTAGCTTATTTTCTGACTAGACGTCAATTAGAAAGAGTCAGGGGATGGCGTACACAAGTAAATGCGACAAGCAATAAGTAACTCAAGTTTCTAGTGATGTTTGTGGCTGTTAAATTGTCTCGAGAACCAAGCGGGAAAAGGTATGTGTTTTTTCTTTTCCCTCCTCTTATTTGGTGACAAACTCATGTAGTGTGCACGTGAGCACTCTAGTTTACGGAGTAGTGTTCACAACTGTCAAACTTTGCATTTTAAACATGCTATGCCTTATTTCTCTACAAAAGAAAAGACAACAGGATATCTAAGCTAGTCACAAGCATCTTTCAACTCCGGATGTCTGGAGCCACAACACACATGACTTATAGCCTCAAAATATCACTTAAAACATATTTTTTCACTGGACTATATCAGTATGTGCATATGGGTCAAAGGCAGAACATCTTTTAAGATTATTTAAAGTAGTCTTATGATACATCCTAACTGAAATACTTCATTTCAAAAGCAACACATTTCTGCCCAGCATTAGCGTTTATCCAAACAGGGACACTTTTAACTTATAAAAAGTAATACTATCAGGGATGTAACTAATAATAAGTTATATAGCAGCCATTACTATACCTATTAAGCAATATAACCATATACTGATTAAAGTATTATAAGTTAATGAAGATTTTATAAAAGAAGAAAAATAAAAACAACAAAACACAAAGAGAGAAAATAAATAAATAAATAAATAAATAAACTATTTGGGAACATTATTATGCATTGATTACTCTGATTAAGAATATGAAAATAATAGATGGATAATAATGAAAAATAGAGTAATGTTTTGCTTAGTATATTGATGTGATTTGAGATAAATGTATTTACATTTATGCTAATTTTGACATTTAAAATATAATTGAAAACAGTACCTGTTTTGGTGTAACTTGAAGACAGTAAGAACTTTTCTTTTGTTGTTAGTATTATTATTTAGATTTTTACAGAATATAACATATGTAAGATTATTTGTCCTTTAGTTTTTTTCTTTTGCTCAACAGTTTTCCAATTATTTACTTCAGCATTTCTCTTGGTGTACTTATTGTCCAGTCCATAGATTCTTCATGTGTTAGGATGTTGTTGTTGGTAAGGTATTTTATTGCTGAATCTACTGTTTCAAAGATTTTTATTCCATTTGGTAGAAAAACTTTCAGTCTTGCTGGAAATAAAAGATGGACTTTCAGTTGCTTTTTCTTCAAGGTTTTTTTATTGGTAGAAATTCTTTTCTTTTGAAACCACCTTTGTAGAATAATCATTGTCAAATCTTATTAATGAATCATTGTATTTGATGGGAGAATTTGCCCAAGCATTTCTTAATATAAGATCTTTATCTTGTGTAGAAAAAGTCTCACAATTATAGATCTCGGCTTGTTCTTACCCGGAGAAGAAGCATTTCCAGAAGCTGCTAGTGATCTATGCACACGTTCTATACCATATGAAAGAGCTTCAGGTATTTTTGTTACATCTGGTATCCAGGTGGTAAGAAAGTTTATCATATTGTCCCCTTCAGATTTTTCTGGTAGACCATATATTCTAATATTATTTCTTCTTGTTCGGTTTTCCCTATCATCAAGCTTTTCTAGTAAATATGTATTCTGTTGAAGTAAGAATTCAGTTTGTTGTTCTTCTATTTGGACTCTAGTGTCAATGTCACTTAATGACTGTTCAATAAGTGATATCTGTCCTTTCTGCTGTGTAAACATTTCTTGAAGCTGTTCCAGTTGTTGTGAGCACTTTTCTTTAAAAGTATCTATTTTATTGTCCATCTTGTCGATTTTTATTGTAAGTTCCTGTATATTTGTAATGAGAGACTGCAGGTCTTTTTGAGAGAAGAGTCTTGTGCTGTATTCCTTCGATGACTCATGCTGTAAAGCTGATATTGGTGCTGATTTTCCAGTAATTAATTTGACAGGAATTATTCAAGTTCTGACAATAAAATTTTTCTTATAGATGCTCAGAGTTATTAGAAATAAGTTAGTAATAAAAATTTCTTCAAATTAAATATTATTTTGTAAAATTCCTGTCAGGAATTGTATTGAGGTAAGAGAGCTGAGATGAAGTGCAGCTATCAGTTCAGCATCCTAGCCACGCCCCATGAAGTATATTTATTTTTGATGTAAAAAGAGACACCTCCACCGTTAGTCCCTGCCTATGAAGTAGCTGGTCTAAATGTGTGGAAGGTATTATAACCCTGCACTGTTGGTGTGCTGTCTGTGGCTTTAAACCACGTCTCTGAGACCACACAGACATCAGCATTCTCTAGGGTAAAGAGAGCTTCCAGGGAGTGGAGTTTTTTGTTTAGGCTCCTAGCATTGAGCAGTAATACCTTTACATTTTCTTGGTTTTGATTTGCTATGTCAGAAGTACTTTCAGTTTGGCATTGCCTAAAAAACGTTATGAGGGAAGACAATGTTTTAGCTAATATTCAATACCTAGAAGGAAGAGGTGCAGACCATCCCTGGCAAAGCAGCGTGGTCTGTTGACCATCTCCTTCCATGCTGACAAATATTGCACCCCCTTAGAATGACACCAGAAACTAAGCTAATTATTAAAGTCAATCATCTTTTGTTCATATGTATAAACAAAGGCATCTAAGTCCAAGGAAGTCATTGTTCCACTGTGTTTGGCATTCATCCGATCAATGAGTACAATGCCCCCTTTGGTATGTACCTAACCAGGCATATCCAACAACTGGAACGTCCACAGAGGTTCCTCACTAAAAGAATACAGGGCATAAGTAATATGTCCTATGCAGACCGCCTCAAGGCCCTATCCATGTATTCTGTCTCCTAAAAGCTTTTGAGGGGAGATCTATGCCTGGCATACAGGGCATTGTCAGACCCCTCTCTGATGGACCTCCTGCATATCCATGAAACAAACAGTACCAGAATTACCTGTTCTAAAGACTTAAACCTTGCCTGTGATATAAATAGGACCTTCTGGAGAGATAGGTATGTATCCCAAAGACTACCCTATTTATGGAACAGACTCCCCATCCATGTGAAGCAGAGTTCCTCCCTAATCCAATTCAAGTGCAACTTGGACAATTGGATGGGAAACTGGAAATTCATCCCTGGTTTGGCACCTATGTCTCTGATGCAAACAGGTAACCTGTAAATGGTCCATCTCCCAGCCCCATGCTTACACTTATCAAGGGTATCAGAACTCATCAGAGATTTGGGATGCATGGCTAGGCTTAAAAAGGCCCTTATAGTTGTTAGCCTAGTAATTACCCATGAAACTATAACTTTGTTCTTGAGCTGAATTTCTTAAATTACTTTTGTCAACAAAAAATAACTTTGTTATGATTGAAAAATCCTATCATAATCCTCTGCATTATATACTGCCATTATACCAGTATACCTAAAAAAAATAAATATGATAGTTAACTATATAAAAACATGGTAATCATATTCTGACTAGTTTTATTATACTTCTGCTCAATAACACTGAATCTGATGACAAATAATGGCTACGATACTTTTACTAACCTGCTCATTACACAGACTACCACTACAACCTAACATGAATATTGCTTTCTTTTCTTCTTATGTCATATCGACTTTATCTGTCATGCACTAACCTGAACTTCCCAATGTTTTGCATTCAGCATCAATACTGGAAGGGTATTCCAAGCATCTACATCCCACCCAGCCCTCAAAAAAAGGAAAATAACCTTTTTTAATGGCACGTCTTACTCTTTTCTACTTTTTAATGTTATAGCTCCTGTTCACTTGCAAATCTTTTTGAAACATTTGCCTTACTGAATTTTATTGAATTGTGAGTATCCATCATGTTAAAATTTATTCAAGTTCAAGTTTATTTAAGTACTTGTTTTCTAAGCACTTAACAATAAAATATATACAATGAATAATAAATGGACAAAAGAAGAATCTTAACATTAACAACATGGTAAAAAAAAATCTGAACTAGATAAAGTAGAAACAAAGCAATTGATATACACTAGCCAAATCAGGGCAAAAGCAATGGCATGGATCACAGATAAATACAATGGAATGGATCTATAGGATAAAATGAATTGTACAGACAAAAGAAGAACAATAAATCAAATGCTGTTTCAATTAAAAATATTTCACTGAACTTTAAAAATCAGAAGTGTGAAGCATTATCCCATCCACTGGAGGAGGCTGCAGACATAACAGGCCTGATGACAAAAGGTTGGTGTTCCAGCAGACTCCATATGATTATCATAAATTTGCAAGGTCAGCCAAGGCTACAGTC
The DNA here is from genome assembly GCF_019279795.1 of Protopterus annectens. Classification (NCBI taxonomy): domain Eukaryota; kingdom Metazoa; phylum Chordata; order Ceratodontiformes; family Protopteridae; genus Protopterus; species Protopterus annectens. Next base: position 1,451,770,813 of record NC_056731.1, on the reverse strand, counting down.
TTAGATGTGTTCTGTCACAGGTGATTGGCCACCATCCAGTGTTGGTTTAGTGACACTGGCACCTTTTCTACTTGACAGTGTATTTGTATTCTCATTAACACAATGGCCTTCATTATTACTTTTTATGTTTCATTATGTAATCAGCTTTCACACAGACTATGCCTTAAAACTCTCTTCAAGGCTGTCTATAGACTTTAATATCCTTCTGTGTAGTGCTACATCATATTCAAAGTTGCATACAGTCTACATTAACCTTCCTTGCAAAATGATATCCCATAATCAGCAAGCTAAATCTTCAGACCCATCCCAATTTAGTGTTTATGTCATCCAATCAAAAAACTTGTATTAGAGATATTACCATGACTTTCCTAATATGAATCCATGATGCCTTGTGCCATGTGCTCTGCATGTGTGTAGATATTCAAAAATGTCTCTGCTGGAAATGATTCCATTAGTTTCCAGTCAATAAACCTATATTAATGAACTGACATTTATATAGTGTATTATTTGAAAGCATACTACAGAGAAAGTCAAGATTGACAACAAAGTGTCTAAATTTGTGGTGGAAGTTGTTACTTAAAGTTTAGCGACACAGTCTGGAAAGTGTTAATACCACATTTTATGGGAATAAAAATTAATTCTAGAACACCATGGTTACTTTAATTTAGACCTGGACACCAAAAAGGATAAGTTTAATGTTTCATTTGAAGAATGGCACACGTCATCAGTAAAGCACTTCCTTTATAGATATTGTCTATATGCTAGTGTTTCACACACAACCATAATCTCAATTTAAAAATCTCAATTTACAGCTAAAAACAACAACATTGTAATTACGTTAGTGTGTTACAGCTGTGTTAACACTGACCTAAAGAGATTAAGTTTAACTGGGAAGTTCATCATATGGAGCACTGCTGCAGTAGTCTCATCTATAGGTTCATAGGTTCATACTAGGCTATGAAGAAAACTATGCCAGAGACACTGAGGTAATGGGTTATATCCTGACAAGAATCTTACAGCTGACCAGCTTCAAAAGCTTCAGGGCACCTTCCATGCACCCAAACTATCAGGTAGCTTAAGCTGAGTTAACTAAAAGACAAGTTTGGGCATGAAGTCCTTCAGTGCTTTATTATGACTGAGGAGGATTCTTCTCCTTGGCTTTTGAGAATTGATGGTTGGTTTGTGTTTTCCTTTGCTGGGCAGATAAGTTCCCTTTGAGAAAATAATCTTACTTTTTTAATTGTATTGATGTTTTATTACTTTAGTCTTTAGTAATGTTATTTTAAAACTAGAGTGTTATGTATCAATGATATGTCTTGAGAATGCAGTGTACCTTTTAGTAGAGTACTCATTTTTTCAGTTAGCTTAAAAGTGATGTAAATTAAAGGAAAACATTTTTCCCTGTGGAGAAAATGACTTTATTTTACCTTTGTGGGGCACACATAATGTTTCAAAGTGCTTTCTAATGTGTTTTTCTGTGAACTGATAGTATTTACCACCAATTGCACTTGTCTTCCCCAGAGAAAAAGGCACCATTTTTTTGGGTTGACCATGGAATAGACTATCAGTCCCAACGGTCAGTTCTTCTTTCAGCCACAAAAAGAAAAAAATAAGCAAACAGCATTTTTCACTACAGCAGGCTAGCAATTTGCCTGAACTGCAGGTGGGTGACTCTACTGTGGCCATTAGTCATACCTCAGTGCATACATCTTTTACCCCTGATCACTTTAGTATAGTAACTACAGCCACTGTGGAACAGGGGTTAGCCGTGTACTCTGCGTCTGTTTGGATCCCCTCAGTGTGCAAGGGAAAGCCACTCTTGTTGGTCCTGGAGAGGGAACAGAGAAGGTTTTCCTCTCAAGTTAGAATGCTGTGCTCATCCCTGGGAAAAGTGGTGATGCCATTAGTAACACAGTTAGACCCATTTTTAATGTCTAAAAGAAACAGAAAAGCAAGCATGTATCTAATTCCCCTCAAATTTCTTTGGCTAGGAATAGTTTACAGGCTCTGGCTCAGGGTTTAATTCAGGTTATTGATCCTTCTTGTAAAGTAGTCTCTGGTAAAAGAAAGAAGCATTCATCTTTTCCTGAAAATATGCAAGATTCTGAATCTGAACAGAAAGATGCAGGGATGAATACAGTTGTTTTCCTCAGATTTCTGATTCAAACCTTATCTCTTAACTGGACAGGTTTTTGCAGACTGTCCAGATTTTTGCCTCATATTTTTGGTGTGTTCCTCCAAACATCTGTTCCTTTCTGGCAAATAGCTGAGGATTGAAGTCATTAAATAATGACAAGACTCCATATCCTTCAGAAAATTCACGCTAATGCAAAACCTATTATTCTATCAACTTTCTATGTTTGTAAGAGCAATATTTAAACTCTGTCCCTATTTGTCCCCCCATCATTTTAGGCTTTGTCCAGATTTTTTGCTCTAAGAGGTTGAGAGGTATGATTCAAACTCAGAAGAGGTTTTAATTCTCCCTGAGGGGGTTTCTCTTCCTCTGAGACTATTGCTAGAATGTGCCAGTGTTTTCAGTGGGAAAAGAGTGAAATTTAACAGCCCTTCAGAAAATACTGAGTCTTTACAGAATTAGTTTCTAGAACCTACACCCATCCCTCTTGTTCTGTCTCCATTACAGCATGTGTGTGTCACCACCTGCAATTTTCCTGACAGCCAGCTGCCACTAAAAAGCAGATAGGATGTGTAAAGTTTCACAGTCTTTTAAATGTTTATATACTATTCCCAATCCTGACCCAGCAGCTATTGCTTTAGTTGAGCCCTATGTTGCTAAGCACGTAGTTAATTCAACCCTACCTACTTCTTCTGATAAGGATAAACAGGAAAAACTCTCAGGGAACAGCTAAAGCAGTTAACTGAACAAACAAAACAAGCAAACACACAAGTTGAGTTGACACCACAGCGAGGATGTCCCACAGTAAGAATAAAATTGTTGTTTTATTTCATTTTATTATTTATATTATGTACATTGTGCTTAAAGTTTTTACTTATTTTATTCTTACTGTGGGACCTCCCTGCTGTGGTGTCAGCTCATCCTGTGTATTTGCTTCTGATAAGGATGGAAAATTATTGAAAGGTATGGGGAAAAAAGTATATACTTCTGCAACTGTGATTTTCAGAATTTTGAATTGTCAAGCGCATATGTTAAGTTTGTTCTGACAAACTGTGAAATATGATGAATGTTTTATCTGCAGGTTCTTCTTGTGAGGAAAATAGTTTCTTCTAATGCACTCTGAAGATATGTGAAGGTTGCCAGCCTAGCTAGACAGACTTTTGTAGATAATTCTATGTCATTGTAAATATGAACATAATCCACAGGCTTGTCCTCTTAAATGTAAGAAAACTGTGTTAAATGTTGAACTTCAAAAATGTGACCACAGTGCATGCTGCTGGAAGAAAGCTAAGTCAAGCATTGTATGACTGTTTGATCTCAAAACTCGGAAACATAATGTCTGGACTCAGGAATTCCTTCTGTTGTTTTGAGACCAGAGTTAATTGCTAGATTTTACATATATAATGTCTTTTATTGCTATAGTTTCCTGGCCAGGTGCAAGATCAAAGAAATGTTAAAACTCTGAGTTTCTGTAAGCCTGAGAACCAGAAAAGAATGATGTAATCTAAAATGAGTCAGCAGTGATGTATTATTTTTAAGACTTTTTCAGAGAGAGAGAAACAGAGCATTTTTCATTTGTCTTCAGAACTGACCACTCAGTAGTACTCTGCTTTTGCTCTATATGTAAGTTTATTTAGAACTGTGCTTGCTCTTAGAGATAGATAGAAATTTAATCAGATTTAGTATAGCTGTTCTCTATATTTATGTCAGACTATTCTACAGTATAATTTTAAACATTTTCCTGTGATTTCTGAACTCTTGACTAGCACTGTGTTGAATTGAGAAGATTTGTCTTGTATTTTTATTATTTATTATTAAATATTTTTAAACCTTTCAACTGTGGCTGTTTTGTGTAGAGATATTTTAAGTTCTAGAGTACATCGCATATATAGAGTGATACTGTACAAAGCCACTCCAAATAAACCTTGTTGTTCTTCACACTTACTAACTGGATAATGATATTATTGTAATAATTGAACACCCTTTGTTAAGGGCCTTTTTATTAGCTGATAAGAGTAGTTGGTGGCAGTGATTATTACCTTATAGGCTGTCAGGAGGGGGCTTAGCTGGAGGCCCTGTGCCAGCCTTCCCCAGGAATGTCTGTGTGTTTGTATATAAACCAAATCTCAAAGTGTGTGCGTGTCAGCTACTTGGGCAGGGAGACAAAGCACTGGTTGGACAGAGAGGGCACTGGAGGTTTTGGCTTGAAGACTCGTCTGAGTTCTATACCCTATAGCTGTGCCAGTGGGGAGTCTTATTGGGGATCTTGAGAGAAAGAGAAACCAACACCAGACTGACTGTGATCTCTGCTCTTAAGGGAAAAATGGACTTTACTGTGTGTGTATTTCTTATCTTTCCCAATGTGGACACCCCTCACAGGTGCTAGTGGAGAGGATTGAGGCTCCTTGATTACTGGGTCAGTGCATGGGCATCACATATTAATTCTATACCCCCCCACGAGAACTCAAGCTAGTTTTTCAAGTGACCCTTGAGAAACGTTGCTTGAGAGGGTTAAGTCTATCTAAGTATACCTTAACCCATCCCCTGTCTTGAGAGCCCATCTGCATTGGCATTGCAAATCCCACTGCGGTGCTGCACTGGCATATCATATGCTTGCAAACCTGGGCTCCACCTTAGCAATTTCGCATTTTGCTGGCTGGCTTGTTGTAACCATGTTAGGGGATTGTGATCTGTAACTACAATGTATTTTCTTCCATACAGATAAGGCTGAAGTTTCTGCAGTTCCCACACTGTGGCTAGACATTCCTTTTCTACAGCTGCATAGCATTCCTCCCTCGGTTCAAACCCATGATGGAGATAAACCACTGGGTGCTTTTCTCCCTCAGAAGAAATCTGGCTCAGTACAGCCCCCACCACATGGTTCAAAGCATGCACCTGCACAACAAATTCTTTACTCTAATCTGGACTGGCTAACACAGGGGGTCCTCCCAAAGCTTCTTTAAGCTTCTGGGCTACCTGCTCACATGCTGTGGGCCACACTACCTTATCTAGCCTGTTTTTCCTTGTCAGGTCTGTGAGGGGAACAGCTATAGTACTATAACTGGGGCTGAACCTTCTGCTGTACCCTGCTGTCCCTAAGAATGCTCTCACCTGCTTTTTGGTAACAGATGCAAGCCGTGCCTGAATGGCTTCCACTTTGGCAGGTTCTGGCCTGATTTTACCACTCCCCACTCTATGTCCCAGGTAGGAGACCTATGAGATTTGCTTGGCGTAATGGTCAACTCTACCCTCTGTAGTCTGCCCAGCACCTCCCTGACATGTTGAAGGTGCTCTTGCCACAAATGGATGTAGATGGCAATATCACCTAGGTAAGCAAGGACAAACCCTCCTGCTAGGATATGATTTATCAGCCCCTGAAAAGTTGCTGGGGCATTTTTCATCCCAAAGGGCATCTTTGTGAACTCATAGATGCCAAAAGGTTTCACAATGGGTGACCTATCTAGCACTTGGAGTCAAGGGCACCTGCCAGTAACCCATTGTAAGATCAATGGTAAGATCAATGGTTGTAAGATACTTAGCCCCACCCAGCTGGTCTAGGGCCTCATCTGTTCTTGGCATGGGGTAAGCATTTGACTCTGTGTGACTTCTTAATTTCCTGTAGTCCACAAAAAAACTGGTGCTGCCATTCTTCTTTGGCACCAGCACCACTGGGGAGGCTCAGGGACTGTTGGACACTTGAATTACCCCTAGTTCCAACATTTCCTGTATCTCCTCCCTCAGAGCCTGTTTGACTCTCTCAGACATCCTATAAGGGGCCTGCCTAATAGGCCTTTGAGGTCCTGTATCCACCTGATGCTGCACCAGGTGGGTGCACTCTGATTTCCCAGTGAACATGTCCCCAAACTCTTGTAACACTGCTCAGATTTCTCGAACCTGGGTAGGAGATAGCTGCTGGGACATTGTTACCCCTTCCACTGAGGTGTCAGTCCAAGCCTCACTGAGGAGATCAGTCACCAGCTCTCCCTCAGACTCCTCCTGCAGTCCGCTGTAAATACTCAGCACAATGGCATTCCTATCATGGTAAGATTTCATCATGTTAACATGGTACAGTTTGTGCTCCTGCCTCCTGCCTAGCAGTTACACCATGTAGTTAACATCACTTACCTTACTTATCAACTTGTGGGGTCCCTCCCAGGCTACTTGCAGCTTGTTTTGTCTAACAGGAATGAGAACAATTACCTGCTGCCCTACAACATACTCTCTAGCTTGAACATTCCTATCATATCAGACCTTTTCTGCTGTTGGGTTTCTGCCAGGTTTTCCTGGGTGAAGCCCATGAGTTTCCTCACCTTGTCCTGAGGTTTAGGACATATGCCACAACAGACTCCTTGTGAGATTTACACTCACCTTCCCATTCATTTCAAATGAAATCTAGAGGTCCTCTCACCCTATACCCATACAGAAACTCAAAGGGTGAAAAACCTGTGGATTCCTGGGGAACCTCTCTGTAAGAAAAAAAAAACAGATGGGGCAAATGTTTGCCCCACTCCCTCTTAAACTGGTCTGCAAATGTGTGTAGCATGGGCTTGATTGCAGAATTTAACCTTTGAACAAGACCATTAGTCTAAGGATGGTAGGTGGTGGTCTTCAGGTGCTTCACCCTACAATACTTCCACAAACAAGCCAGCAGATGTGACATGAAATTAGCACCGCTGTCAGTCAGTATTTTTGGGAGGCCTACCCTGCTGAAAATCTCCAACAAAGCATTTGCCACCTTTTCTGCCTCAATGGAGGACAAAGCCACTGCCTTAGGGTATCTTGTAGCATAATCTACTACCACTAGGATATACTTTTTTCCTGTGGAACTTGGGGTACTCAGAGGACCCACAATATTCATAGCTACCCTCTGAAATGGCTCCTCAATCACAGGCAAAGGCATCAAAGGAGCTCTCACCTTGTCTCCTGCCTTGCCTACCTTTGCACTGCTCACAGCTCCTGAAGTACCCTGTTACATCTCTGGAAATTCCAGGCCAATAGACGTTCTGCATAATACATCTCTTTGTATATTTTATGCCCATATGACCTGCTAAGGGAATATCATGGGCTATGAAGCGCCAGATGGTAGGCTCTAGGCACTACCAACTGCTGTATCCTGTCACCTTCTTGCCCTCCCTCAGGGGTCCACTTTCTATACAGTAACCCTTTGTCCCAGTATACAGATTCCCCCTTCCGTTGAGAATCAGGTGCCTCACTAGCTACCTGGCTCAGGCATTGTAATGTAGGGTCTGAGAGTTGAGCCTGTCTCAACTCTCTGTTTGTAACCCTTCCCAGCTCCCCTTCCACAGGAAGTCTGGCATCCTCTGACAGTGGTGCCTCACTGTCAGCCTGAGTACTGCTACTCATCTCTACCTTTGCAGTCACTCTGTACAAGGGAACATCAGTACCCACAAGCAGCTGTGGCTCACCTTCAGTCTCACTGCTACAGAGTAGCTCCCGTCCCTGAAGTAATCACCTCACCAGTCCTGGCTGCAAGTGTGCAGTCTGACTGGGTCTCCCCCAGGCTACCAGACCCACATGCTTGTCTTCAAGCCTGACTGCATGTAACTGCAGAAACACATGGTACTGCCTTATCAAAATCATTCCCTATCAGAACATCTGCAGGAATATCCTCAAAACACCTACTTCCTGGCTTCCTTTTCCACCCTCCCAGTCAAGGTGAACCCTAGCCAAAAGTATTTGGAATGGGGTCCCTTCTAAAGCTCTGACTGGAGTAGACTGCCCAGGCAAGTAGTGCTCCTTTGTAACCATTGCAGGCTTCACAATGGTTATGTCAGCAGCTGTGTCCTTAGCAATGGCCTCTTTGCCATTCACTATAATAGGGTATAACCTCGTGTGGTAGTTCAGTACACTTGTTGTCTCAAGACAACCTACTTTGGCATTTTGCCTTTCCCACTTACTGGCTCTCTCATCTTTTGTTCCCCACCTTGGTTCTGTGGACATCTATATGCCACATGGCCCCACTGACTGCATTCAAAACATTTAACCCTAGGTCCTGGACGAGTACTTGGATTAGTGGCTTCCCCTGCTATTGGCAGATTCTGTTGGGGCAGTCTGGGCTGCCACCACGGGCTCCTTTAAACCCATGAGGAGTACTGGGGGTCCCTTACCTGTGCAGGGATGCCCTGCTTGTTAGGTATAGGTCTCCCTTCTTCCCCAACTCATCTGAAGTATCACATTGCCTATCAGCTAACCAGATCCTCATGTCCTCAGGCAAAGTCCTAAAGGCTTGTTCCCTCAACAAAAGGTCTGCCAGCCCTTCAAAAGTGGTGACCTGACATCCACTCACCCACCTATAAAAATAAGTGCTCAGTTCAGCAACATATTTACATACACTTTCTTCTGCCTTGCGTCTATGGTCATGAAACTTTTTCCTATAAGTTTCAGGTGTTAGCTTAAAATATTCTGAAAGACAATTCTTAACAGCAGTATAATTTAAGAAATCATTGCCTGACAGTTTGGAAAGTACATTTACAGCTTTATCATGGAGTAAGGGGTTCAAGAACCGTACCCTGAGACTTTGGTCAACATCATACTGTTTACATACCCTCTCAAACATATGAATGAAACTATCAAAAGTATCCCCCTTTGTAAACTGCAGAAGAAAGTTCCTAACCATTTGTGCTTCTGGGGTCCAGTTACTCCGTTCCCCATTACCTCCATGACTCAGGCAAAAAGTCAGCATCTCCTTTTTGTGCTGCCTCTGTATTTCCTTCTCCTCAACTTCCAGGCATAGCAGTTTCTCAGTGTCCTCAGCCTGTAGACATCTTGTCTGCCCGCTGCTTCTGTTTCCAAACACTTGGCCTTCAACTCAAATCTCTTTAGCCTCAAATGGATTTTTAAGTCCTCTGCAGAAAGGTTGAGCTGTCCATTCTCTGAATGTTGTACATCTCCACGGCCAGTTTAATCTCCCTCCTGATTGCTGTTTTCTGATGCAGCTGTGATCAAAGCTGCAATCATGCCTGCTGTAGTCAAGTTTCCATGCACCAGTCCCTTAGCCTGTCACATCTCAGCCAACTGGCTCCTTGTCAGCTTGCCATACTCCTCTGCTGACATGCTTGCCTGCTCACCCTGACTAACTTAGCTAGCAAAAGAAATAGAACAATTGTGATCTAAACTCTGAATATTCACTGCATGACTGATTTAGAGTACAAAAACATTTTCAGAGAATTCACTATCCAAACCACTACAAGCCAATTGCCAACCAATTAATATGTGGTGTAGATATCCCTCCACTGCCAAACAATTAATATGTGTTGTGGATATCCCACTACTGCCAACCGATTAATATGTGATGCTTGTGCACTAACCCAGTAATCAAAGAGCTTCAATCCTCACCACTAGCACCAGTGAAGGGTGTCCACATTGGGAAGGATGACAAATACACACACAGTAAAGTACAGCTTCCCATAACAGCACACAGAGATCACAGTCAGTCTGGGGTTGGTTTCTCCCTTTCTCTACTGATCCCCAATAAGACTCCCCACTAGCACAGCTATAGGGTACAGATCTCACAGGAATAGTCAAGCCAAAACCTCCAGTGCCCTCTCTGTCCAACCCGTCCTTTGTGTACCTGCCTAAGTAGCTCACACACACACACACACACACACACACACACACACACACACACACACACACACACACACAGACACACACACAGCTTGAAGTTTGTTTTATATACAAACACACAGACACTCCTGGGGAAGGCTAGCACAGGTTCTCCAAGTGTGCTCCCTCCTGCCAGGTTATAAGGTAGTAATCACTACCACCAACTACTCTTATCGGTTACTGAAAAGGCCCTTACCAAAGGGTGTCCAGATATTACGGTGCAATATTATTATCCAATTAGTAAGTGTGATGAACAGCATGGCTTATTGGGAGTGGCTTTGTACAGTATCACTATATACATGCAATGTACTCTAGAGCTTAAATTATCTCTACACAAAACAGCTACAGTTGAAAGGTTTAAAAATATTTAATAATAATAAAAACACAAGACAAATCTTCTCAATTCAACACAGTGCTAGTCAAGAGTTCAGAAATCACAGGAAAATGCTAAAAATATTACTGTAGAATAGTCTAACATAAATAGAGAAAACAGCTAGACTAAATCTGAATAAATTCCTATCTAACCCTAACAGCAATCACAGTTCTAAATAAACTTACATACAGAAGAAAGGCAGAGTACTGGTGAGTTGTCAGTTCTGAAGACAAATGCAAAATGCTCTGTTTCTCTCTCTCTCTCTCTGAGAAACTCTTAAAAAGAATACATCACTGCTGACTCATTTTAGATTACATCATTCTTCTCTGGTTCCCAGGCTAACAGAAACTCAGAGTTTTAACATTTCTTTGATCTTGCACCTGGCCAGGAAACTGCAGCAATAAAATACATTATACATTATATATGTAAAACTTAGCAATTAACTCTGGTCGTAAAACAATAGAAGGAATTCCTCAGTCCAGCAGAGTACACTGTGGTCACATTTTTGATGTTCAACATTTAACACAGTTTTCTTACATTTAAGAGGACAAGCCTGTGGATTATATTCATATTTAAATGACATAGAATTATCTACAAAATTCTGTCTAGCTAGGCTGGCAGCCTTCACATATGTTCACATGCACTATTCATTGTTTATGGTGTATATCTGACTGCTGATACTTCTTCAAGCACTATGTTCACTGGTACTGTTTTGATGTGGTTTGAATGTCTGCATTCTCAGAACCTTCCAGATAATGTTAAACTGAGATTTTAAATTCTCCCTTGGATAGAGATTTAGTGTCTGGCCCCTCTGCTACAGAGGTAATAAGGATATGGTGAAAGTGGCAAGATGATCCAGGAAATATCTAAGCCTTTTCAGGCCTTCTTTTCCAAATATTTCAAGAGATTTTCTATCTCTTCTTCCAATTTTAGCAAAAAAAAACAGAATAAACAGTTTCAACAAAATGCAGGTAAACAGACATTTAAGAAGAAATGGTATGAGGGTTCCAAAAAACGTTTTAAACTTCCCAAAACCAAGAACAGTCTGACAAGTATGAATGTTTATTCAAGAGACATTGACTCCCTGCTACCCTGGTCCATTTTTTCTTCCACAAAGTCTGACTAGCCATTTTTCTCTCTGGCAACAAATAGTTTCAGACAAATGGGTTCTGAAAATCATTCATCAGGGTTACAGATGGCAGTGGGGGCATTCCTCATACTCCAGATCACACTCTCTTGTTTCCAGAGGTTCATCATCACATGCTGTCCTAAAGAATGATCAAACTAGTTCCTCCTTCCCAAGTGGTAAAGGGATTTTATTCAAGGATGTTTCTAGTGCCAAAGAAAGAAAATTCCTGGAGAATACATCTTTCCAATACAAACTTAAGATCTTTGGAAGGAGCCACCTGCCTTCTATATGGTCAGATATGTAAAACCGCTTTCAAAAATTGTTTCACTTAAGGCAGGGTAGAAAGGGGGATGTCCTCCCTTATAACTGTTGCAGTATTCTTTACCTAAGGAATATCATACCAAGGATAGTCCAATGTCCAGCTGGTATACCAAAGCCTATAGGTCTTATAAGTGCTGTACATTACACATATGTTCCCCATGCAAGGAGTGGGGCATAAAGCAAACCCTCAGAACTTCTTTGCTGCCAGTCCAAATGTCATTATTGGACATCATTCTGAATGCCCTTCTGCTCTGCTAGTTACCAAGCCACTTTCATATAAGTATCCCATTGAGGTTTCTTCTCTTTTTTCTATTTTGCATGGTATTTGTGTCCTTGTTATCCAGGAAGAGAAAATGTCAGTGTGGTGGGCAGATTCCCCATAAAGACCATCACAACCAGTGTCTTTTTTGCTTGCGTGCTACTCATGGCCATATGTAGTGCTCTATCTGCTAAGCGTTAGTGCTTAAGACCCCATGTAGTCATCTCTCCTTGTCTATATATCTTGAGAACCAATAACTTAAGCTGTTGGCTCAGGGTGCCAGATGTCAACCAAGAAGAAGTCCAAAAAAATTAGGCATGATCCAGTTGCTTTCCAGCACCCCCAGACATCTCTCTAGAGGCTAGTGAAAGGCCTGAAGATTGTACAGTGCTTGCTTCAGATTCTTCTGCTGCAGCACCCATTGGAGGCCGACATGGATTGGAATTCTTGCACATTCTTGGTTTTCCAATGTCTGTGCCTAATGTTGAGGGGGAACCTCAGCTGATAATACTTGAAAGACCAAGGGGGAATCCTCAGATTTTAGTTAGGGAGAAAATACCTACCACCATCAATAAATCTTGTCAAGGGTCTGAACCTCTGAGGGTTTTTAGGACAGACATACTAAATAGAAAGAAGTAGAAAACTAAACATATCTTCCCTGTAATTAAAGATTCCTTATGTGAATGGCAGGATTTCAGTCAGGATCTGTTTAATGCTTTAATGGCCTTGAAGCCTCCTAAAGGGGTGTCTGTTTCTGCCCCCTCCCAGTCTTTCATTCTTGTTAAAAAGCCTAGGAAGTTGGATTCTTTGGATTAGGATTTGGATTCATAGGTAGGTTCATAGGTAGTTACTAGGCTATCTGCCCTAGGGCATTTATAAGCCTAGCCAGAATGTGTTGGCTTTTGCCTCCCTTTTAGACTAGATTCCTGAGCCCCTGTTCAGCAGGGCCATAGAAGTGATCCCAGGAGCAAATTTACAAATTCCCATCCACTTATCAAGATTGTTCTTGAAGAGGGTCAGCGAGGGGCTCTGCCTAACATGGACTGGGATTCTATTCCAGAGTGCGGGAAGCCTTTGGGATATGAATCGATTACTCCAGCATGTCCTATTTATTGTTGTGCTAAGACTTAAATCCCTGGAGCATGTAGCTCTAATGGATCTGGTTTTCATGAGGTGGAGCATGTCCAACAATTCCGGGTTAGACATGGCCTTGTATGTCAGGCAGAGATCACCTCTGAGTAGGCGGTAAGCAACTGAGTAGAGCTGGAGTTTCTTTAGTCAAGCTGCATAGGGCATCTGTTTGAGGCCCACTATCCTCTTAGTGAGGTATTTTTGAGGTCTCTCCAGCTGTTGCAGGTGTCGGGTAAGGTACATCCCAAATAGGGCATTTTACTCAATTATGGGCCTGATGAGCAATGAGTAGAGGGGTACAATGACCTCTCTTGAACTAGATGTGAACCCTTTCATGATTAGGTGGGCTATACAGAAGGTTTTTGGCAATGTGATTGTCAAAGGAGAGGTTACTATCTACTTGGGTCCCCAGATCTCTAATTACTTCTTCCGTAATTAGTGGATTACCTCCTATATGGTAGTTTGTGAGCACTTTGTTTTTCCAAAAGGGGATGACTATGCATTTTTTTGCATTTAGTTTGAGGCCATGGTTCTGACACCAGGTATCAGTCTCCGTAAGGCCCTTCTGGAGGATGCTTGTGTCAGCCGGAGAGTCAATTATGGCTCCCAGTTTGCAATCATCTGCGAACTTGGTCAGCCACAGTCCTCCTGTGTTTGCCTGTACCTCAGAGAAGTATATAACAAACAAGAGGGGTCCCAGGACTGATCCCTGTGGGATGCCACTTGTAACTGGTTTAGAGTCGGACATGGCACCCGCGACTCTGACCATGTGAGTTCTATCCCTGAGCCAGTTTGCAACCCATCTGTGACATATGGGTTGATATTTAAGATGGTAAGCTTATTTATGATACCAGAGTGGGGTATTGTGTCGAAGGCCGTTACGAGGTCTAGGTAGGCTGTGTGGGCTACCTTTCCCTCATCTAAGGCTTTGGTAACTGTTTTGAAAAAGTCAACTAGGTTTACGAGGCATGATCTGCCCTTAACAAAGCCGAATTGGGTGGGGTCCAGTGTTTGGAGGTTCCCAAAGTCTTTGTTTATGAGATACATGATGATGCACTCCATAGCCTTGCAGACCAGGTTAGTCAGGCTTATAGGGCGATAGTTCCTGGGATCCGTTGCGATGCCACCTTTGTGGATCGGGATCACTGTTGCTGTATGCCATTCTTTGGGTACATAACCTGTGGTAAAGCTGAGTTGGAACAGTAAATTCATGTGAGGGTTTAGTTCATTTTGTAGCTCATGTAAGACGCAGCCCCGGATACCATCCGGTCTCATTGATGCTGTATTTTTTACTTTGGGGAGGGCTGCTTTTACCTGTGTGTCTGTGATGTCTGGGGGACTGCATTCTTCTGGGATAGACGCAGGCCCTTTTGGGGGGAAGGGGGGGGAGTTTGCACTGAACCTGTCTGCCAGGATGTTGGCAATGTCTAAGGGTTCAGTGTATTTTGTGCCATTTTGCACCAGCTCAGAGCAGATCTGAGAGCTGCCACCTAGATTCCTGATGTAGCTAAAGAACGCCTTGTGATTATCTATAGAGTGTTTGGCGATTTTTCTTTCGAAGTTGGGCTATGATGATTTTATGAGGGATCGAAGTTTCTTGCTAGTACTGATCAAGGATGCCTTCCCTTTTTGGGATTTTGCCTTGCCATGTAATAGTTTCCTCCTTCTGTTGTATAGCTTATTTATGGCCGGGGTCCACCAGACTGGTCTCCTGTTTTTGGAGGAGTGAGTCTTGGTTTTACTTGGGATGGCATGATCCATGCATTCCTGTAGGTGCTCACAGGGTGCATTTGTAAAGGATTCTGCGGTTTGGGTAGCATTTTTCACTTGCTCGGGGGCGTTGAAACTTTCCATCTTGGTCTTGAGAAGTGTGAAGTTTGCTTTTGAGAAATTTTTCACAGTGGTTTCCTTGGCTGTGGATGGGGTCGGGATGTGGATGTCCATTGTGATAAGTTTATGGTCTGATCTTACCAACGAGGGATTTACCTCTGGTGTGGAACATTGAGCCCCCATGTTGGTGATGACCAAGTCCAACAGGTTGTCTCCTCTTGTGGGAGTGGTGATCAGTTGTTCCATGGCATTTGAGTTTATAAATTCCAGGAACCATTGGGCAAAATAGTTTGGACTTGAGTAGTTTTCCCAGTCAATGTTTGGGTAGTTGAAATCCCCCAATATCAAGATGATTGGTGAGAACTTCATATTCTCCAATGTTCTCAGGAATGCCGAGTAGGGATCCTGAGATATGGTGGGTGATCTGTAGCAGGCTATGAACTGAAAAGCAGTTTTACCTACTGTTAGTTGCACGTGGATGGTCTCCGCTGCCTCGTGCAGTGCCACTAACCTGGAGGTGTGGGTATCCTTGATGAAAATGGATACTCCTCCGCCTTTAGTATTCTGGTCCGAGTTCTGAGGCTGAAAGAATTGTATGAGTTGAATCCTGGAAGTGCTGGGGTGCTCTCTGGAGTCTTGAACCAGGTTTCTGTTACTGCACAGATATCGATTTTCTCAATACTGAGGAGTGCCTCGAGTACATGCATCTTGAGGTTTAGACTTCTGGCGTTGAGTAACATTACCCTTAGTTTTTTGTTTGTGGAGTTGGGTTTGTCTTTTGAACCTTGCCTAAAAAAGGCATTATGGGGGTGGCAAGAGCCTTAGCCAGTATTCGAAAGCCTAAGGGTGACAGGTGCAAGCCGTCCCTGGTGAAGCAACATGGCTTGTCAAGCATGTCATCCCAGGCTGACAGACACTGGATCCCCTTTGAATGACACCAATAGCTTAGCCACTTGTTAAAATTGATCACTTTGTCTTTATACTGCAGCATCATTCTTGGTGAGGGGAAATATGCTACTCAGGGTCAGGGTCATACTGGCCTGGGTTACATGATCAGAGAGCTCCTCTATGTCTCTTTTCATGTAGTCCAGGGAGGAATATCTCAGGTCATTCACACCGACATGGACAATGACAGAGTCATATTTGTACCTGCTGTGGAGTGAACTAAGTGCCTGTGTTATGTGGCGGATCCTGTATCCTGACAGGCAGCTTACAGTGACCTTCTCCTTGTTCAGTCTGGTGAGTGGGATGTCAGTGTACGTGACAATAGAGTCTCCAATTACTAGTGTATTCGGTGTGTTATTTAACCTTAGGGGCTGCGACTGTGTGGCACACTGACTTCATGAAGTATGTGATACGTGAAAGTTGTTGTGGGGTAGTGGTTGCTTGGATGTCTGCTTTGGAGGTCTCTGTTGCTTTGGCAGATTTTTATTTAGAGCCTCCGAGTATGATTTTGTGAGTTTATTTGTCTTGTTTGCTAGTACATTTGGTCTATGTGAGACTGGTTGTGTGGTGCGAGTTGTTTCCTTCTCCTCCTGACTGACTGTGCCAGTCTTAAGAGAGCTCAGCCTCCAGTTTAGCTGTATAGTTGCATCTCTCGCGAATATTTGAGTTTGTTGGAAGAAGGAGAGGGTTGTCTGTGTACATAAGGCAATTGTAACATTGCCTCAAGATTCCCAGATTTACCAGCTGGACTGGAGAGTATACCTGAAATTGCATTTTGGACATGCCTGGATAGTTAAAGAAATGGTTTATTGATTGTCCGGAATGGATGAATAGGGAACCTTGTTCTTCTGGATAGTATAAGGGGGTGTAGTGCTAAAGTTTGTTAATGATTACTAAGAATTTGAGCAAGTGCTGGGCTGTAGAAAGAAGGTTTAGTGCTTACTTTGAGAGTTTGACTAGTTATAAGGGAAAAATTGAAGAGCAGACTTTGTGGAGCCGGGAATTGTTAAAAACTGCTTAAACGGCGCTGCGCGACATTGCGTGATGCACAAAATCATGCAAAACCACGCTAAAGTGGGTTTTAAGGCAGGGAGTTTGAAAGAGATAGGAAATTGCCCAAAACAGCCAATAAGCTACTAGTTACTGGGCTGAGACCACTCCTCCAGGGACAGATAGGCTGCTCAGAGCTACTCACTCTCACTGGTGAACAAAGAAGCTTCCTCATATCCAAGTAAGGATATGGGCAACACAGGAACTATGACACAGCCTAGAATTCAGCAAGACCTGAAAACTGGACTATTCTAGTTCAGAAAAGGCGGAAAAACAAGGATTTTTTTGTTTTGTTATTTTTCTTTTTTTTTTCACTTATACAACAGAAACTAGGCACAGGAAAACAGTAAATGCTTTAGAATGGCTAGTGCACTTGAGTGTGTAGCCTACAATAATTAAACAAGGCAAAAACAACTTTTAAAGTGCAAAACACAAAAAAATGCAGAAAAACAAACTTTGTAGTACTCAGATGGTTAGAAAACTCGCTTTTCGGCGAGACTAAACAGTCGCTGGTAGGAAGGTAGAAAAAAGTACTTATAATCTGTTAAAGTCTCAACTTTGCTATTTGCTGTTTGTAGTGCTCTGCAGGACACCATGAGGAGCTGTGCTGAGTCTGTTACAAGTGCAAAACCGTGCTAAAGAGGGTTTTAAGGCAGGGAGTTTGAAAGAGATAGGAAATGGCCCAAAATGGCCAATAAGCTACTAGTTACTGGGCTGAGACCACTCCTCCAGGGACAGATAGGC
The DNA here is from genome assembly GCF_019279795.1 of Protopterus annectens. Lineage (NCBI taxonomy): Eukaryota > Metazoa > Chordata > Ceratodontiformes > Protopteridae > Protopterus > Protopterus annectens. Next base: position 1,451,753,271 of record NC_056731.1, on the reverse strand, counting down.
TGCTCAGAGCTCCCCACTCTCACTGGTGAACAAAGAAGCTTCCTCCTATCCAAGTAAGGATATGGGCAACACAGGAACTATGACACAGCCTAGAATTCAGCAAGACCTGAAAACTGGACTATTCTAGTTCAGAAACGGCGGAAAAACAAGGATTTTTTTGTTTTGTTTTATTTCTTTTTTTTTCACTTATACAACAGAAACTAGGCACAGGAATACAGTAAATGCTTTAGAATGGCTAGTGCACTTGAGTGTGTAGCCTACAACAATTAAACAAGGCAAAAACAACTTTTAAAGTGCAAAACACAAAAAAATATGCAGAAAAATGCAGAAAAACAAACTTTGTAAAACTCAGATAGTTAGAAAACTCGCTTTTTGGCGAGACTAAACAGTCGCTGGTAGGAAGGTAGAAAAAAGTACTTATAATCTGTTAAAGTCTCAACTTCGCTATTTGCTGCTTGTAGAGCTCTGCAGGACACCATGAGGAGCTGTGCTGAGTCTGTTACAAGCACAAAACCGTGCTAAAGAGGGTTTTAAGGCAGGGAGTTTGAAAGAGATAGGAAATTGCCCAAAACAGCCAATAAGCTACTAGTTACTGGGCTGAGACCACTCCTCCAGGGACAGATAGGCTGCTCAGAGCTACTCTCTCTCACTGGTGAACAAAGAAGCTTCCTCCTATCCAAGTAAGGATATGGGCAACACAGGAACTATGACACAGCCTAGAATTCAGCAAGACCTGAAAACTGGACTATTCTAGTTCAGAAAAGGCGGAAAAACAAGGATTTTTTTGTTTTGTTATTTTTCTTTTTTTTTTCACTTATACAACAGAAACTAGGCACAGGAATACAGTAAATGCTTTAGAATGGCTAGTGCACTTGAGTGTGTAGCCTACAATAATTAAACAAGGCAAAAACAACTTTTAAAGTGCAAAACACAAAAAAATGCAGAAAAACAAACTTTGTAGTACTCAGATAGTTAGAAAACTCGCTTTTCGGCGAGACTAAACAGTCGCTGGTAGGAAGGTAGAAAAAAGTACTTATAATCTGTTAAAGTCTCAACTTTGCTATTTGCTGTTTGTAGTGCTCTGCAGGACACCATGAGGAGCTGCTGCTGAGTCTGTTACAAGCGCAAAACCGTGCTAAAGAGGGTTTTAAGGCAGGGAGTTTGAAAGAGATAGGAAATGGCCCAAAATGGCCAATAAGCTACTAGTTACTGGGCTGAGACCACTCCTCCAGGGACAGATAGGCTGCTCAGAGCTCCCCACTCTCACTGGTGAACAAAGAAGCTTCCTCCTATCCAAGTAAGGATATGGGCAACACAGGAACTATGACACAGCCTAGAATTCAGCAAGACCTGAAAACTGGACTATTCTAGTTCAGAATAGGCGGGAAACAAGGATTTTTTTTCTTTTTTTTTTCTTTTCTTTTTTTTTCACTTGTACAACAGAAACTAGGCACAAAAATACAGTAAATGCTTTAGATCGGCTAGCGCACTTGAGTGTGTAGCCTACAACAATTAAAGAAGGCAAAAATAACTTTTAAAGCGCAAAACACAAAAATGCAGAAAAATGCAGAAAAACAAACTTTGCAGAACTCAGATAGTTAGAAAACTCACTTTTCGGCGAGACTAAACAGTCGCTGGTACGAAGGTAGAAAAAAAGTACTTATAATCTGTTAAAGTCTCTCTTTTGCTCTCTGCTGCTTGTAGAACTCTGCAGGACACCATGAGGAGCTGTGCTGAGTCTGTTACAAGTGCAAAACCATGCTGAAGCAGGTTTTAAGGCAGGGAGTTCGAAAGAGATAGGAAATTGCCCAAAACGGCCAATAAGTTACAAGTTACTGGGCTGAGACCACTCCTCCAGGGACAGATAGGCTGCTCAGAGCTCCCCACTCTCACTGGTGAACAAAGAAGCATACTCTTATCCAAGTAAGGGTATGGGCAACACAGGAACTATGACACAGCCAAGAATTCAGCAAGACCTAAAAACTGGACTATTCTAGTTCAGAAAAGGCAGGAAACAAGGATATTTTTTTTGTTTTGTTTTTTTCTTTTTTTTTCACTTATACAACAGAAACTAGGCACAGGAATACAGTAAATGCTTTAGATGGGTGGCACACTTGAGTGTATAGCCTACAACAATTAAACAAGGCAAAAACAACTTTTAAAGTGCAAAACACAAAAAAACTCAGAAAAATGCAGAAAAACAAACTTTGCAGAACTCAGATAGTTAGAAAACTTGCTTTTTGGTGAGACTAAACAGTCGCTGGTAGGAAGGTAGAAAAAAGTACTTATAATCTGTTAAAGTTTCTCTTTCACTCTCTGCTGCTTGTAGAACTCTGTAGGACACCACGAGAAGCTGTGCTGCATCTGTTACAAGTGCAAAACCACACTAAAGCGGGTTTTAAGGCAGGGAGTTTGAAAGAGATAGGAAATGGCCCAAAACGGCCAATAAGCTACTAGTTACTGGGCTGAGACCACTCCTCCAGGGACAGATAGGCAGCTTAGAGCTCCCCACTCTCACTGGTGAACAAAGAAGCTTCCTCCTATCCAAGTAAAGATATGGGCAACACAGGAACTATGACACAGCCTAGAATTCAGCAAGTCCTAAAAACTGGACTATTCTAGTTCAGAAAAGGCGGGAAACAAGGAATTTTTTTCTTTTTTTTTTTTTTTTCACTTATACAACAGAAACTAGGCACAGGAATTCAGTAAATGCTTTAGATGGGTGGTGCACTTGAGTGTATAGCCTACAACAATTAAACAAGGCAAAAACAACTTTTAAAATGCAAAACACAAAAAATGCAGAAAAACAAACTTTGCAGAACTCAGATAGAAAACTAATTTTTTGGCGGGACTAAACAGTCGCTGGTAGGAAGGTAGAAAAAAAGTACTTATAATCTGTTAAAGTCTCTCTTTCACTCTCTGCTGCTTGTAGAACTCGCAGGACACCACAAGGAGCTGTGCTGAGTCTGCAACAAGCGCAAAACTGAGCTAAAGCTGGTTTTAAGGCAGGGAGTTTGAAAGAGATAGGAAATGGCCCAAAACAGCCAACAAGCTACTAGTTACTGGGCTGAGACCACTCCTCCAGGGACAGATAGGCTGCTCAGAGCTCCCCACTCTCACTGGTGAACAAAGAAGCTTCCTCCTATCCAAGTAAGGAAATGGGCAACACAGGAACTATGACACAGCCTAGAATTCAGCAAGACCTGAAAACTGGACTATTCTAGTTCAGAAAATCCTCCTATCCAAGTAAGGATATGGGCAACACAGGAACTATGACACAGCCTAGAATTCAGCAAGACCTAAAAACTGGACTATTCTAGTTCAGAAAAGGCGGGAAACAAGGATTTTTTTTTCTTTTTTTTTTTTCTCTTATACAACAGAAACTAGGCACAGGAATACAGCAAATGCTTTAGATCGGCTATTACACTTGAGTGTGTAGCCTACAACAATTAAACAAGGCAAAAACAACTTTTAAAATGCAAAACACAAAAAAATACAGAAAAACAAACTTTGCAGAACTCAGATAGTTAGAAAACTCAGTTTTTGGCGAGACTAAACAGTCGCTGGTAGGAAGGTAGAAAAAAAGTACTTATAATCTGTTAAAGTCTCTCTTTCGCTCTCTGCTGCTTGTAGAACTCTGCAGGACACCACGAGGAGCTGTGCTGAGTCTGCGACAAGTGCAAAACTGTGCTAAAGTGGGTTTTAAGGCAGGGAATTTGAAAGAGATAGGAAATGGCCCAAAACGGCCAGTAAGCTACTAGGTACTGGGCTGAAACCACTCCTCCAGGGACAGATAGGCTGCTCAGAGCTCCCCACTCTCACTGGTGAACAAAGAAGTGTCCTCCTATCCAAGTAAGGATATGAGCAACATAGGAACTATGACACAGCCTAGAATTCAGCAAGACCTAAAACTGGACTATTCTAGTTCAGAAAAGGCGGAAAAACAAGGAATTTTGGTTTTTTTTTTTTTTTTCACTTATACAACAAAAACTAGGCACAGGAATGCAATAAATGCTTTAGATCAGCTAGCGCACTTGAGTGTGTAGCCTACAACAATTAAACAAGGCAAAAACAACTTTTAAAATGCAAAACACAAAAAAATTCAGAAAAACAAACTTTGCAGAACTCAGATAGTTAGAAAACTCACTTTTCGGTGAGACTAAACAGTTGCTGGTAGGAAGGTAGACAAAAAGTACTTATAATCTGTTAAAGTCTCTCTTTCGCTTTGTGCTACTTGTAGAACTCTGCAGGACACCACAAGGAGCTGTGCTGAGTCTGTTGTGGAGAGGAATCCCTGGATTATTCTGCCCAAATTCCTTTCCTACTGGACTATGCTTCAGAGGAAGATGATTCCTTGAGTGCAGACTCCCCCTGGGAAGAGTTGTCCTTTGGGGTTACTACTGGCCACATAATTGAATATTTTAAAATGGGACTGTTCTCAGGTTGCTGACATTCAAAAAAGGTAATATGAGCTCTTTCTCAAATCATAAGCTGTCCCTCCTGTTTTGGCTGCCATTTTGGACACCTTTTATGCTGCTTGTGTCGTTCCTGACTCTCAGCCCCCTGCACCAAAGAAATCTGATAGGTACAATAAGGTACCTGAGAAGTGCAAGTTTTGTATAAAAGCCCTACTGCTGATCTATAAGTGGTCTAAGTTTCCTCTGACAAACCTTCCAAGTTGTTGCCATCTACTAAGCTCCTTCCTTCTGATAAGGGTAGTCGAAGCATAGAAAGGTTAGGGAAGAAAGTTTATACTGCTGCCGCCTTGTCTTTTAGAGCCATTAATTACCATACTCATATGGCCAGGTATGTTTCAGCCTTCCTTTTCCAGGTATCTAAGGTGGTGTCTGACCATCCTGATTTTGATGGCAAGGCTTCTGCTCTTTTCCTGCTGGGGTCCACCTCTCAGGTTGTCCATCACTTGATAAAGTGCTGGTATAATGAAGCTGACGACTCTTCCAGGACTGATGCATTTGGTTCAGTGATGAGGCATTATTCTTGGCTACATCTTCAGGCTTTGCCTGATAATATTAAGGCCAAACTTTTGGAAGCCCTTCTGAATAACAAAAATCATTTTGGAATTTCTGCTGCCCTTCCGTGGTAAGGGTAAGGCCTTGTAAGAATTTAAACTTATTTTGTCTCGCCTATCCCTAAATTCCAGGAGAATTCTCCTTCTAAGTCTGCCTTTGTTCATAGACAGTCTTGCCCTCCTGCTAAAGGTGAGAAAGTTTCTAGATGTGTTGTACCTGCTAAACCTATTCAGATTCCCTCTTCCCAGAAACCTTCTTTTTAAGACAAGCCTGTTTGTATTTGATTCTTTGACTACCCCTTCCCCTTGGCCAGGTCCTCTTGTCTCTTGATCTTTATTTATTTCAGCCAAATTGGCATTGGATCACCTCAGGCTCTTGGGCACTGTTTATTATCCATCAGGGATATTTCATGGTTTGGAATAACCTCCCCCCCTTTGCAGACATTCATCAACCTCCTCGGGAATAGCTTCCTCATTTTCCAGAGGTTCTGCAATCCCTTTTGGATCAGGGCACAATTCAGCTTGTTCCATCCACCCAGGAGGGGAAGGGTTTTTACTCCAGAATGTTTTTGGTTCTTGGGAATGAGAGTACGTGGAAACCATTTCTGGACCTTTCTCTGCTCAACAGCTTTCTCAAGATTCCTTCTTTTCGGATGTTGTCCCTTCAGACCTTGTTTCCTCTTCTTCCTCTCCAGGCCTTTCTGGTTTCTCTGGATCTCAAGGATGCAAACCTTCACATCCTCTCTCACCCTCTGTTCAGGGAATTTTTATGTTTCTCTGTTTCTTCCTTGCATTTTCAGTTCTCTGCTTTGCCCTTTGGCCTTTCTACTGCCCCAAGGGTATTCACCAAATATCGTGTTTGTGTCAGTGCTTTTTGCAGGCTTTAAGGGATACAGATTTTTCTACCTACCTAGACAACCTACTCATTCAAACTCCTTCTCCCAGCAGTCTGTTACAGGATCTCCAGTTTACCATTTGTCTTTTACACAGTCTGGGGTTCACCATAAACCTCCAGAAACTGGTCCTGATGTCTTTCCAGGATCATGTTTTCCTTGGATGCAGGCTTCAGACTGTTCCCATGCACTGCTGTTTTTCTGCTGTGGTAGCTAGCAGCTGTAGCATAGTCCGGATACAGGTTTGCTGAATCTGAGCCTGTTTGTTCTGAGCACATTTTCCAGGCCATCTTGGACTGAAAAGGGCCCTTCTGCACTCTAGTGAGAGAATTGTGCTGATTGGTACCTGGCTGGTAAAGGTTGGTTGGTCTCGAGCTTGGAGTAAGCAGCTCATTTGCTCTTTCAAGCTTTTTTCGAAGTTTTTTTTAGGTTTTAACCTTCTGGTATTTAAGCCCCACCTTTGAGTGGGTTACTGCTTCTTCATACCAAGCTGAACTGTGGAGGGCTACCAGCCACAACTCTATGCTGAGATACCAGATGACTAGAGGCCTCTGAGTTTCTTAAAAGCCATACGTTGCCAGTTTTTATGATTATTGTTTACTATTTATTGTTTATTATTACTATTTCTTGCACTTTTTATTGTCTGCTGCCTACTTTTTTACTATATTTTAATAATATAAACAAATCTGCAATGATGTACTGTAGTTATCTGCTCTACCAAGCCTGTTAAATCACTTTTTCTTACTGTTTTCACTGTTTGAAAATCTTTTTTGCTATTTTCACAGTTTGTAAAGTATTTACTGGAAATTTTCTCTGTAAAGCATCTGTTTCTTTATTTTGATTTTCCCTCTAGGAGTATGTTATATAACTGAATTGCTTGCAGCTAAAGGCATTTTTAGAGTTTCCTTACTCTTTTTTGCTTTTTAATACATTAATTTAGTGTCTTCCTGCTGTTTTTCTGCTGTGGTAAACATTTATTTAGTATTTTCAGCCTAAAGAAGTGTAGCTGTAGCATAGTCCAGATAAAGGTTTACTGCATTTGGGCCTGTTTGTTTGGAATGACTGTTTGTTCTGGGCACATTTTCCAGGCCATATTGGATTGGAAAGGGCCCTTCTGCACTCTAGTGATAGGATTGTCCTGCTTGGTACCTGGCTGGTAAAGTTTGGCTGGTCTAGGGCTTGGAGTAAGCAGCTCATTGGTTCTTTTGAGCTTTTTTAAAGATTTTTTTTGTATGTTTTAACATTCTGGTATTTAAGCCCCACCATTGACTGGATTCCTGCTTGTTCATACTGTGTTGAACTGAGGAGGGCTAACAGCCACAGCTCTGTGCTGAGATACCAAAGAGAACTAGAGGCCTCAGAGCTTTTTAAAAAGCATAAGTTGCCTGTTTTTACTATTTATTGTTCATTCTTGCTATTTATTGCACTTTTTATTGTATGCTGCCTACTGTCTTACTGTATGTTATTAATATAAATGAATATGCACTGTTGTACTGCGGTTATCTGCCTTACTGGGCCTGTTAAATCACTTTTTGTTACTGATTTCACTGTTTGCAAAGCATTTTCTATTTTCACTGTTTGTAAAGTATTTACTGGAAATTCTCTCTGTGAAGCATCTGTTTGTTCTGATTTCCCCCTGACCCCCCCCCCCCTGGAGCATGTTATATAACTGAATTGTTTGCAGTTAAAACATTCTTTAGAGTCTCCTTGCTCTTTTTTGCTGTTTAAAACAGTTATTTACTGTCTCACTGCTGTTTTTCTGCAAGAGGGTTGTGAGACCAGCTATGTTATATGGCTTAGAGACAGTGGCATTGACAAAAAGACAGGAGTTAGAGCTGGATGTGGCAGAGTTAAAGATGTTAAGATTTGCACTGGGTGTGACGAGGGTGGACAGGATTAGGAATAAGTGTATTAGAGGGTCAGCCCAGGTTGGAAGGTTTGGAGACAAAGCCAGAGAGGCAAGATTACATTGGTTTGGACATGTGCTGAGGAGGGATACTGAGCATATCGGGAAAAAGATGCTAAGGATGAAGCTACCAGGTAACAGGAAATGAGGAAGGCCTAAGATAAGGTTTATGGATGTGGTGACAGAGGGCATGCAGGTGGTTGATGTGACAGAGCAAGATGCAGAGAACAGGAAGAAATGGAAACAGATGATCCGCTGTTGCGACCCCTAATGGGAACAGCAGAAAGAAGATGATGATGATGATGACTGCTGTTTTTCTGCTGCAGTAAACATTTAAATGTTTTCAGCCTAAAATAGTGTAGCTAGTAGCTGTACCATAGTCCAGATATAGGTTTGCTGCATCTGGGCCTATTTGTTTTAGTGGTTATTTGTTTTGAGCACATTTTCAAGGCCATCTTGGATTGGAAAGGGCCCTTCTGCACTCTAGTGAGAGGATTGTACTGATTGGTTACCTGGCTGTTAAAGGTTGGCTGGTCTGGGGCTTGGAGTAAGCATCTCATTGGTTCTTTTGAGCTTTTTTAAGGTTTTGTTTATGTTTTAACCTTCTGGCATTTAAGCCCCACCTTTGATTGAGTTTCTGCTTGTTGGCACATCTTGCAGCACTGTGCACTGCCATGCAATTGTGCTCCATAGACAGACAGATAATTTCAACAGTTTTTCCCTTAGATACAGCTGTATTCCATTAGTGTATTCCTCATCTTTAGCACATTTTGGGTATAGACGCATTACTAGTGAAGTTGTGTAAGCACCCATTGTGATAACAGCCTCAAGCATTTTTCTGCAGCCCTGCTCTACTGACTAGTGCAGCACTAAGCCTAGCCTCTGAGGTACTAACACACCTCACCCACTAGTTATTCCTATATGTGACCCCTTTTTCCTGCTGTATTCCTGTTTCTGACCATATAAATTTACCTAGCACAATGGCTGGACAACTTCTCAATATTTCTTCAGCCAGCTTGGTTGACTTGGGCATCCCGAGGCAGGGTAGCAATTGCCTCATGTACACAGACAACCTCTACTTTTAGTCCACACAAACTCAACATGTGAGAGATACAACTATATTAAAAACCTTGAATCCATGCTCTCTCACATGCCAGTCAGTAAATCTGACACTGAGCAGGTTGTCAGCATGCACACCTCTTCACCTACTCCACCCAAACCCACATCACACATACCTACATATGCGAAGGTCCTCATCAGAAAATTGCCTAAACACCAGAGACCTCCCAAACACAAACACAAGCATGTTACACATACTACTTCCTCTGCAGAACACAATACACACAATAGAAATGCACCAGTGTCTCACCTGTCAAGCCCAAATGCTAAACACAAAACCTAACATATTAGTTATAGGTGACTCCATTGTGAGACACACAGATGTCCCTGTCACCAGGCTAGATAAGGAAAAGGCTATGGTCAGCTGTCTGTCAGTCCGCCATATCACACTTGCACTCAAATCTCTCAACAACAGGTACTGTTATGACTCCATCATAGTCTATGTTGGTGTGAACAACTTCAGACATACCTCTTTGGACTATATGAAGAGAGACATGACTGAGCTCTCAGGCTATGCGTCTTGGGCAGGTATGTCACTAGTCTTAAGCAGCATTTTACCTTCACCTAGAATGATGCCTCAATACAAACAGAAAATGATTGACTTCAATAATTGGCTTAGTTTTTGGTGTCATTCTAAGGGGATCCAGTATCTGTCAGCCTGGGATGACATGATCGACAGACCTTGATGCTTTGGCAGAGATGGTCTTCATCTGTCACCCCTGGATTTTTGTCTACTGGCTAAGGTTTTTGTCACCCCCATAGTGCCTTTTTTAGGCAGTGTCACAAGGACAAAACTAACAATATAAAGATACCAACCAAAAGCAACCTCAAAGTCATGCTGCTAAACACTAGGAGTCTTAACATGAAACTGCACTCACTGGAAGCAGTCCTCTCCCTGGAGGACACATACATTTGTGCAGTTACGGAGACCTGATTCAAGGCTGTGGAGAGTAGCCCAGCCATACCAGGTTACACCTCCTTTCACATGTTCAGACCACAAACAAAAGGCAAGAAAACTAAAGGAGGTGGTGTATCAATATTCACCAAAGATAAATACACCTCCAGATTGGTTAAACAGTATGATGCCTTAGAGATACTTCAGGTGCAATTAACTGTTAGTAGGACACCTATTCATGTCATTACCAATTACAGAATTCCACTCTATGAATCAGGGCACCCGCATGGCCTATTTCGATCAACTTGAGTCTATCAAGATACATCCAAACACCATGGTTTTGGGTGACTTTAACTACCCTGGCATTGACTGGGTGAATTACTTGTGCTCAAACTCACCTGCCCAAAGGTTCCTTGACTTTGTCAACTCCAGTTCTCTTGACCAACTAGTTGACACCCCTACTAGGGGTGCCAACATCCTGGATCTGGTGCTTACAAATAGTGGAGACCAATGTAGCACTCCCACTGTGAGTTCATCCCTGGTGAGATCTGACCATAAATCAGTCTATAGCTTCACTGCATCACTACCCTAAGATGGAACCAGTAACTATGCCAAGCTCTACACCAATGCCCTACACAAGCACCTGTATAACTGCATTGACTCGGCAGCACCTGTAAGGACCAAAACAAGCTCTTCAAGGAAGAGCAAACCTGCCTGGTGGACAACCATCATTAACAGGCTTTATAATAAAAGGACAACACTGCTGTCAAAGAGTAAGAAGGAGTGGGCTTTAAACTGGAGACACTCTCTCCTCAGCTTAAATAAGCAAATGAGATTTCTTGTGAATTCTTCCAAGGCAAACTTCAAATCCAAGTTAGCTTCCTCAACAAAAGACAACTATTAGGCATTCTTCAGTTACATCCATAACCTAAATGATAAGGCCCAGATCTGCCCTGAACTGGTAGTTAATGATAACACATATACTGAGCCAGTGGACATACATAGCTAACCTGTTAGCTGACAGGTTCTGTGAAAACATTACTCCCCTGTCCCTGCCACACATACCTCATGACATCCCTACCACCTGTCCCCTACCTTGTTTCTCTAAATAGCAGGTTATAAATGCCCTCTCTAAGGCCAAAAACACAGCATCAATGGAACCTGATTACATCCCAGGTTGTGTCCTCCACAGGCTCAAACAAGAAATAGCATCACCATTGGGTACTTTTTTTAATCACAGTCTAAGCACTGGCTTCATCTTAGCTGAATGAAAAACATCCACCATTATCCCATTGCACAAAGGTGGTGTTTCTAATGATCCCAGGAACTACAGACCTGTTAGACTGACTAGCATTATCTGCAAGGCCATGGAGAGAATCATCATGGACCTTATCAACAATGATATAGGATACACGATCCTACCCAGTTTGGATTTGTCAAGAGGAGATCATGCCTGTTAAACTGGGTGCGCTTCTTCGAGACAGTCATCAGGGCCCTCCCTGGATGACGGGAAATCTGTGTATACAGCCTACCTAGACATAGCCAAGGCATTTGACACTATCCCTTACTCAAGCATCATTGACAAACTCTCCCAGCTAGATATTAGTCCCTATATTGTAAGGTGGGTTGGGAACTGGCTCAGTGATAGAACACAAACAGTCAAAAAAAAATCCACCTTTAATGGCAGACCCATAACCAGTGGTGTTCCACTGGGATCAGTCTTGAGACCTCTACTGTTCAGAATCTATTTCCCTGAAGTACAAGCTAAAACCAAGGGACTGTGGCTGACAAAGTTTGCTGACAACTGCAAACTAGGTGTCATCATAGAATCTCCAAATGATATCAACATCCTTCAAGAAGGTCTTACACAAACAAATGACTGGTGCCAAAGTCATGGCCTCAAACTCAATACAAAAATGTATTATCATCCCTTTCGGTAAGAGCAATGTTCCTGCAAATTACCACATCAATGGCAATACCTTAAGTATGCACTTGACAGCAACCTTGCATTTGATCACCATGTTTCCACAGTAATAAGAAGAGCATTCTATATGGCTCATCTCATAAGTAAGGGTATTTCCTCTAGAAAAGGAGACATTATCACCTCCCTGCACTCTTCACTCATTAGGCCAATAATTGAGTACAACACGCCTTTTGGTATGTACCTTTCTAAGCACCTGCAGCAATTCGAGAGACCACAAAGGTTCCTCACAAGGAAAATTCAAGGTCTTCAGCAACTATCCAATGTGGATCAGCTGAATCACTGTCAGTTTATTCTGTTTCATACAGACTGCTCAGAGGTGATCTCTGCCTTGCATATAAGGTGATCTCTGACCCTGCTTTATTGGAAATGCTGCACATCCGCAAGTCAAATGGCACAAGGATTACTCACTCTAGGGACCTGTACCTGGTATGCAACATCAATAGAACCTGCTGGAGTGAAATATTTGTCTCCAAGAGGTTACCAAACCTTTGGAGTAGACTCCCACTTCACGTCAAACAGAGCACCTCATTGGCCCTCTTCAAATGCAATCTGGATGATTGGATGGGTAACTCTAAATTCACCCTGGGGTTCCATCTGTGTCCCTCTTGGACAGGAGCAATAGGTGCTGATCGTGGTAACAAGGGTAAATTTGGCTAGGCTTGTAAGGGCCCTTGGGCCATTAGCCTAGTAACTTCCTATGATCCTATGCTCCCTGCCCCTAAAGTTCTGTCCCTGACAACTTTTTTCTGGTCTCTTCTTCCTCTGTTCTCTGTCATGGATTTAGAATCTATCAGAGTTCTGAGATTTATGGCCTTCACCATTCCCATGCTCCCTCTCTTCAAGCCACATGTGGAAATTTCAATGGCACCTCATGCTGTTGTGGCTCCACCACTGTCACCCACTGGAGTACCCTATTCCTTTTCTTCCTTTTCTCAATGTCAGGCTTCAGGGGTGGATTCATGAGATCTCTCTCATCTCAGGGCTTCCCTTTCAGACTTTCCCTCTCAGGAGTTGTTCATGGATGCCTCAGATGTGGGGTGGGGAGCTACTTGTGGCCTTTTAAAGGTAAAGGATCTCTGGCCTCCTCATCAGAGGACAGGCCATATCAACATAAAAGAGATGAGAGCTCTGCTTCTGGCTCTACAAACTTTTCAGTCCCTCTTTCATCCTGAGCCTTTCAAAGTTTTCACAGAAAATAGCACAGTGATGTGGTATGTCAACAAGCAAGGGAGCATGAGGACCTATCTCCTTTGCAGACTATCTCTTCATGTCTGAAATCTAGCTATCCAGTATCAAGTGATTCTTCAGGTGGTTTACTTTCCCTCAGAGCACAATCTCTAGGCAGAATCTCTGAGTAGGTCCAGAACACAAGCTCATGAAGGGATGCTTCATAGACATTTGTTCCTGGTCATTGCTCATTGGTGGGGTATTCCTCTGAGAGATCTTCTTGCCTTCCCTTTGAACAGACAACTTCCTCTATTCTGTTCCAGAGCCCCAAGTTCTTTGACTTGGAAAATGGATGCCCTGTATTTCCTTGTAAGGGAATGTTTCTGTATGCACCCCTTCCCTGTTACCATGAGTTCTGCACAAGATCAGACATGACTCTCTGAATATCTTGCTGTTGACTCACTTTTGGTTCAGACTGCATTGGTTTGCCCTTCTTTCTCACTTCACCAGGGGCAATCACCACAAATTACTTCACTGGCTGGATCTTCTGACACTAGACAAAGGATCTGTTTTCCATCCTCACCTATCCTCCCTTTAAATGACACTGTGGGTGTTAGGGTTTTTATCCATTTTAGGCACCTCTTTTCTGAGGATGTGTTCTGGTTTCTGCAGGAGGCCAGAAACCCACTACCAGAAAGTCATATATGTCCAAATGGAAAGATATTCTCTCTGATGCCTCTCGTGCCATCAGTATCCCATACCAGGTTCCTCTGCTTCTCTCTTATTTGTGTGATCTGCTCTGTGCTGGGTTGAAATATTCTTCAGTTAAAGCTCACCTATCAACAATTCCTGTCTGTCTTCCCTCCTCTGGCATTAAGGTTTGAGATTAAGCAATTTCTTAAAGGTGTCCTTCATATCAGGACTCCCAGGAAGTCTATTCTGCCTTCTTGGGACCTCAATTTTGTACTTGAAAAACTGACCCAGGCTCCTTTTGAGCCTACTTCTTCAGCTTCCTTACAACATTGTACTTGGAAGACTGTTCTTCTTTTGGCTCTAACTTCTGCCAAGAGAGTGTCTAAACTTCAGGCTCTAGTGGCTATTCCTCCTTTTTCAGTTTTTTGTAGAGATAAAGCATCTCTTCATACTAATTCTTCTTTTATGCCCAAAGTACTCAATGAGTTGTCCCTTAATCAGTCTATTCATCTTCCTTTCTTTTCTCCTTCTCCACAGCATACCTCTCAATCTCTTAAACCCAAAAATCTGGACAAATAATGGGGGGGGGAGCAAAGGCCCCAAAATATGGACACTTTTTAAATATTGCTCTTACAAACTTAGAAAGTTGATAGAATAACAAGTTTGGCATTAGCATGAATTTTCTAAGTGGTATGAAGTTCGAAACTCAAATGTCTTTCATTATTTTTTACTTCAACCCTTGATGATTTACCAATGATTTGCCAGAAAACCACAATTTTATGAGAAACAGACCCCAAATATGAGGCAAAAATCTGGACAATCTGCAAAAATCTGTAGAGTTGAGAGGTGTCCTCCAAAGTCTATCAGTGAGAAGGTTGTACAAAACCTGGATTTGGATAGACAGCTCAGGTATTATTTGAATAAAGCTAATGTTATTTGCAAATTTGTGCAGCTTTTTGTTTCTTTTCATCCCAGGACTTTCGGTTTGGCTGTTTCCAAGCAAAACATCTTCTCCTGGATTTCTAAAGCTATTTCCTTTTCGTTATTATTTTTCATAACAAATGCCTTTTCTTGTCTGCAAAGGCACATTCTACTAGGGAAGTTGCCTCCTCTAGTGCTTTTTTCAAGGGTTTGGATACCAACTCCATCCATGAGACTGTTACTTGGTCCTTTGCTCATAAGTTTACTAAACATTATAAATTGTATGTTATTTCTAGGGCCAGGGGCAGGCTTTGCCAGGGTTATCCTGCATGGGTCTGTAGAGGACTCTTCATAGGATCATAGGAAATTACTAGGCTATTGGCCCTGAGGTCCTTATATGATTAGCCAAGAATTTAGCCAATGTTCTGACAAGTGAGAACCCGATGCCCCTGTCCAGCAGGGACAAAGGTGGAATCCCAGGGGTGTATTTTTTGTTCCTAATCCAGTTATCCAGGGTGCCCTTAAACAGGGTTAATAAGGTACTCTGCTTCACATGGACAGGAAGTATATTCCACAGAAGGGAAAGTCTCTGGGACACAGATCTATCCCACCAACAAGTCCTGTTGATGTCACAGACCACACTGAGGTTGCATGTGCAGGTTATTCGAGTGGAGCTTGACTTGTGGATATGCAGAAGTCCCATCAAGGCAGAGTCTGAGATTGCTTTGTATGCCAGAAAAAAGGTCACCTCTGAGGAGTCTGTATGAGACTGAGTAGAGGAACAGTGCCATTAGCTGGCTAGTGTCATTAGCCTATCTGTGTAGGGTAGATGTTTGAGGCCCTGGATTCTTGTAGTGAGGAACCTTTGTGGTCTCTCCAGCTGCTGCATGTGCTTTGTGAGGTACATGTCAAAAGGGGCATTGTACTCAATAATGGATCTTATAAGGGAAGAATACAGGGATGTTATGACCTTCTTGTCCCTAAATGAGATACCCTTACTAATGAGGTGGGCCATGTAAAAAGCTTTCCATACAACGGAGGAAATTTGGTGGTCAAAAGTCAGTTTTCTATCAACTTAGGTGCCGAAGTCGCTCACAACTCTCTGCATGCCTGGGACCTTGTTATTAATGTGATAATTTGTGGGGGTGTCACTCTCCCCAAAGGGGATGATGATGTATTTTTTGGCATTCAGTTTGAGGCCATGTTTCTGGCACCAGTCATTTGTTTGGGTGAGACCCTCTGGGAGGATGTCCACATCACTACGGGAATTGATGAGTGCCCAGCTTGCAGTCATCTGCAAACTTGGTCAGCCATAGCCCATTGGTTTTGGCCTGCACCTCAGAAAAGTATATCCTAAGCAACAGAGGCCCCAAAATTGATCCCTAGGGTACTCTGCTCATTACAGGTCTACTTCTTGAGGTGGCTTCCCCTATTTTAACTGGGTGGTTTCTATAAGTTAGCCAGTTTGCTACCCATCTGCTAACATACAGATTGATGCCTAGTTATCTATTATACTAGAGTGGGGAATAGTATCAAAGGCTTTGGCTAGGTCAAGGTAGGTGGTGGGCACGGTCTTCCCCTCATCCATGGCTTAGGTGACTGTCTTAAAGAAGTCGACCAAATTTAACAGACATGACCTCCCCTTGATGAAACCAAAGTGTGTGGGATCGAGTGTTTGGAGGTTGCCAATGTCCTTGTTAATGAGCTCCATGATAATCTGCTCTATGGCATGGTAGGTCAGGCTAGTTAGGCTGATGGTTTCACAGTTTCCTGGATGAGGGGATGCTCCACCTTTGTGCAAAGGAATGATATTGGCTGTCTTCCACTCAGCTGGGACAAAGACAGAAATCAGGCTTTGGTTGAACAGGGTGCCTAATGGTGCTGCAAGATCCTGGATGAGTTCATGTGGGATGCAGCCCAGGATGTTATCGGGTCCCATGGAGGCTGTATTTTTTGCCTTTGAGAGGGCAGTGATGACTTGTTCCCTAGAGATAAGAGGAGGGAGGCAGGTGCTGGGAATGTCCTGATTTACTGTTGGGGGTAGAGGGGTGAAGTTTAAAGTGAACCTGTCTGCTAGCAGGATAGCTATATGTACAGTGTTTGTGCATGTGGTGTCTTTGACCACCAGGTCTGAGCAGATCTGAGTGCTTCCTTTGAGACTGCAGATATATGTGAAGAAGGCCTTATGATTGTCTTTAGTAGATGTGTCCAGTCTGGATTCGAAGTTTGCTTTGGAGGATTTCACTGGTGCCGTTATTTGCTTGTGCAGGCTAAAGAGAGATTGCTTCCAACTAGGCACCTGCTCTTTCTTTGTCCTAGACAGCAATTGTTTTCCTTTTATTATAGAGTTTATTTATTGCAGATGTCCAGCAGACAGGTTTACTCTTCCTTGATGAGGAGGATTTTGTCCTGTCTGGTATTCCTAATTCTGTGCAACTATATAAATGCTCATATAGTACTTTGGTGTAGATTTGGACATATGTGCCAGTTCATATGGAGGGGGAGGGGGCTTTGAAGTTGTTTATACCTTCCCTCAAGAGGTTGCAATCAGCTTTGGAGAAGTTCTTTAGTTTGATCCTAGCTGGGGGGGGGGGGGGGGGTCGAGGGAGATGGTGACTTTGAAAGTGACTGCTTTGTTGTTGGATCTTACCAGGGAGGATGACACTGCAGGGATGCTGCAGTGGTTACTCATGCTGGTTAATACCACGTCCAAGATATTTTCACCTCTTGTGGGGGTGTTGACCAGCTGGTCCAAGGCATTTGCACTGACAAAATCAAGGAATCTCTGAGCATTTGTGTTTTGGAATGAGTACTTCTCCCAAACTATGGTTGGATAGTTAAAGTCACCCAGGATCAGGGTAAAGGGATGAATCTAGATAGATTTAAAGAGGTCCAGATAGGTGAAGTGGGCATCCTGAGTCAAAGTAGGGGGCTGTAGCTAGCTATGATTTGAATAGGAGTCTTGTCAATGGTTAACTGCACCTGGATTATCTCCTGTGTGTCATACTGCTTGTCCAGCCTGGAGGTATGTGTCTTTTATATATAATGTAACTCCACCTCCTTTTGTTTTACTGCCCACAGTTTGGGGTCTGAATGTATGACAGGATGAGAACCCTGGTATGGCTGGGGTGCTCTCTGCAGCTTTGAATCAGGTTTCTGTGACTGCACAAATGTCAGCATCTTCCAGGGACAAGAATGCTTGCAAAAAATGCAGTTTCATGTTAAGACTCTTACCGTTTAGAAGCATGACCTTTAATTTGCATTTTGATGAAATTTTCATGTTGGTAGTTTGGAAATCATGACATTGCCTAAAAAAGGCACTATTGGGGTGGCAACAGCCTTTGCCAGAAGCCTGAAGGTCAAGGTAGACATATGCAGGCTATCTCTGGCAAAGTATCAAGGTTTGTCAATCATGTATATTCAAGACTGTCAAGGAACTGGATCCACCTTGCAATGAAACCAGAAATTAAGCCAATTGTTAAAGTCAGTCATTTTCTGTTTGTACTGAGGCATCATTCTGGGTGATGGTAGAATGCTGGTTAAGGCTAGGAACATACCTCCCTGGGACACATATTCAGAGAGCTCAACCATGTCTCTCTTCATATAGTCCAGGGAGGTATAGCTCATGTCATTCATGCCAACATGGACTATGACAGAGCCATAACAGTTTCTGTTGTTGAGATACTTGAGAGCATGGGTGATATGATGGATTCTGGCACCTGACAAAAAAAACTTACTGTGACTTTTTCCTTATACAGCCTGGTGAGGGGCACATCTGTGCCTCTCACAATGGAGCCTCCTATGACTAATATGCTGGGTTTATGTTTAAGCCTTAGTGGCTGTGAAACACAGGTGCGTGGACTATGTGTGGTATATGGTGCGGTGGGCAGTGGAGTTTGCGTGTGTTTTTGCCTTGGAGGTCTCTTTTGTTTGGGTATGTTTTTGTTGAGGATCTCCACATATGTGGATGAGTGTTGCATAGGTGTGTGTGGCATTTGAGGTGTGGTGTTTGTGTTGATAACCTTCTCCATGCCAAATGTACTGGCTTGTGAGGGAGGGAGACCCTAGGTTCTTAATGCAATTGCATCTTTCACAAATTGTGCTCCTAGGTGGTAGTAATAGAGGGTTGTCCATGTACATGAGGCAGTTGCTACACTGACTTGGATGTCCATGTCAACCAGATTGGCAGACGAAAGCATAGGAAATTGTCCATCCATATTTGTCAGAATCTGAGGGACAGAGGCCAGAGAGAGCTAAGAGGGTATCTAAGAGTAGTACTACTCAGTGATCACACAAGTGCTACTAAAGAAAATTTGTAGCTGGAATACCTTACAAAGGGTTAAAACAGTGCACATGTGGTGTGTGATGTGCAAACAAGTCCAAACCAGCTCAAATGCAGGGTTTAAATACCATAAAAAATAGAAGATTATATTAACACAGAAATCTAGCCAACCCCGCTAGTCCCTGCTTTTTTTACCAATCAGCTTGTGCCAGACAAGGTCCAGGCAGCCTTTCTACTCTCTATAGCAGAGGAAATAGGCCCCTACCAGCACAAGATGGCTGCCAGAAACACAGAAGGCAAACATAAGATAGCCAGAAACACAGAAGGCAAAAAAAAACAGCTCTGGATGCAGCAAACCTGTATCCAGACCATGCTACTCAATTTAAGGGTTAAGAACGCAGGAAAAAACTCACAAAAAGTACAGAGTAACCACTTATAGACAGAAACAGAACTCAAAGTATGAAAAATGCAGTTAAACAGTAATGAAATGCTGTAAAATGCAGTTAAACAGTGATGAATAGCAGTAAATAGCAATGAAATACAGTTAAAATATGAAATTATAATTAATAGGGTGCAATTTTTACACATATCATAATACATATATATTAACTGTATTAAAATAGATAGAAATACATCAAATATTCCATGTAACATAGTTAAGTCTTTTGCTTATAAGTAAATATACTAGTAGTATATATAATTATATATATTTTTATCATCAATTATACAAATGAATTTATGGTATAAAAGGTATATATACATGAACATTCAATAATATAATAGGGTTAATAAATATACTTATAATGGTACACATGTAGCACATTGTCATTATATAGGATAATATATCATTTACAATGGCAAAATTGATAGAACAAGAATGTATATATATATTTTGTAAATAGATTATTTGAATTTTTGGAAAGTTAATTTTTTGTATAAAATTGTATATATCAATTTGTAAAGTATATATGAGATGATAATGTATTAATATGTGTTGTTTTTAAATGAACAAAAATATTTTTTGAATAATACCATTTCCCTTTTAAGAATGTATGGCGGGAAATTAGGTTATTAATTAAATGATTATTGAATAATCAGCATTGTATAAATAAGTGGGGTAGAATGATAGACTGTATTCTGAGGAAGTTCGTAAGGATGAAACCTAGGTCAAACAATAAAGTAGTGTTCGTGAAAAGGTGGTTACAGAGTCTTTCCTGCAATTTTTGGAGTTGGTCAGTACCTGGCAGTTTGGTTTGCTATACAGTGGATATCTGTTCATCTCCTCATTGGCATCGGCCTCACCTTGCTTCTTACAATAAGTTACAGTTTAATTTGGTTCCTGGTTATGGCGAGCGAGAGTGGTCCGGTAGATGTCGGGGGTATGTTACAGCATATTCAAGATACTTTAAAAGAACATTCGGTTCTTATACAACAATTGCTGACTAGAGACAATGTGAATTCCACGCAAACAGGGAACAGTTTGGGGTTCCCGTTGACACAACCAACACCACCAACGGCACCGGATTCGAACACTCAAGGTAACATAGAATACGGTGAAAAAGAACTTTTGGTACAAGATGTCAATAGTTGGAAAAATCACAAATACTCTTTTTCAATTGGCTTAACCAAACAAAATATCACAACGGAAACTATATACAACACAAAACCTTTAGAAGGTATGCTTAAAACATTTGAGAAAAAACTGTTTAAATTAAAACGGCTACAATTAGAAAACAGCTATTTACTGCGGAACATGGAATTGGGTATCATTCCCAAAGGCTTATGGCTTTGGAGGTACCCGAATGGTTGTACCGATAATAAGAACATGCTTCAAGATCTACATGCACTATTTGATAATTGTGGTACTCGACTGATGGAGATTATAGTCAAATATAATGATATTCATATTTCAGAACTCTTCAATCAGTTAGAAGAACTTAATAACAATATATCTCAAGACCCATCATTTGCAAAAGTTTATGAGCAGTATGCATTTATTACAACAGATGTCACCAAATGCTGCGATATTATTTTTCGGAAGAAAAGTAATAAAATCCAACGAGACCTTCACGTTTATGCTAAACAACAAGCATATCCCAAATCAGCGAATCCAGGCAACAGTAACTATAGCAATGATCACATACAACAACATTCGACCAATACGGATGACGTCAATCCGCCGGTAGAGGGTGATGACGATGACATCCGCATAGAACAGGAGCACACGGAAGAAGGCGGAAGATGGTCGGATCGGTTAAGGAATCAAGGTGAAGCACAAAACCAGCGGGAATTTCAAAAGACAGGCGCTAGACCCAAACAGACTTTTTTGGGACTTTCTGTGGGCAAAAAGCGGAGAAATTAAAACCTACCACTGAGGCAGCAATGAAAGCACAGTCGGGCACGAGTGTTATTCCAACACCAAATGCATCTTTAATAATGGAGGATTTAGCACCACAACATCAAATCAAGAGTAAGTCCCGTACAAACTTTAAAGACATAACTGCCTGTACACAGGAATTTAGTAACAAGTTTACGTCTTCTTCTGAGGACTATACCAATGATATTATACCAATGATATGAATGTAATGTATGATGATAAACAAGGGGAAGAATATAATGACAGTTGTTGTTCACACATACAATTGGTTCAAGCATATAATTATAACGAGCATGATAATATACTACTAGAATTAAGTACGTATCATTATAATGAAGTACATTTAAGCAATGGTGTGTACAATGGAATAGAAGCATGTGGAGACAGGCAATTAACAACTACGTTAGATCATTCGCAATATTTAGTTAATTTTTGTATTAATCAAAATCCAGACAATTATATTACACAATGTGATAATCATGTGCAACCCAATGATGTAGAAACAACGATATGTTCAAATTTGAATATTCCAATAGAACATAATGTGCAAGTTTTGTGTAATCAATTGTTATAAAGAATACAAAGCAAGATTATACGATATATAATTATTCTTCTAAGGATATTACAACAGCACATGCAAATTTATTTTCAAAAGGACTCAATTTTGTCCCATGTATTAAAGGCAATATGGTACAATCTATATTAGATTTAAAGTTATTTTCTAGAAAATTAAACTTAAAAGTATACTTCAATAACAACAATGAATGTAATATTGGGGAAAATAATATGTTCACGAAACCAAGTCTATTCAACCCACCCATGAATGAGGAAATTATACAATTTGAAAGGAGAACTGAATATGACATAAGACAATTCTATAAAAAATATAAATATAACAAATATGTCAATATTACAACAAGTGAAAAACAGCTTTTGAAAGAAATACAAAATGATCCAACATTAAGAGTCATGAGACCTGACAAAGGTAATGGTATAGTCATACTAGACTATAATGATTACAGCTTATATATGACTAACATGTTAATGAATAAAACATATGTAGAAATAAGTAGAAATCAAGTACATATAGCATATAAAAGAATTGAAACAAAGCTAGAAGATATGTTATATCAAGGGGGTATCACTGAAATAGAATATAACTATTTGAAAAATGAATATCCAGTAATCAGTGGTATCTTCGGAATACCAAAAATTCATAAAGGTCTTGATAACTTGGATTTCAGACCTATAGTAGATGGAAATAGAAGTGTTACATGTAATATAAGTAAATATTTGGATCATTTCTTTAAGGAAAGTATGAAATCCTTTAGTTACATCACAAAAGATTCATGGGACTTTTTGAGTAGACTTAATAAAATCATTATGAAAAAAGAATATGTTTTCATTACAATAGATGTAGTAAGTTTATTTACCACAATACCCCATGATGTAGGCCTTTTATGGCTGGAAGAACAACTTTTTTTGACAAAGCTATATGAACAAGACCAAATCAATACATTAATAAATTTAATGGAAATTGTATTGAATAACAATTATATATTTTTCGAAGGTAGCTATTTTCAACAAATCAGTGGAGTAGCAATGGGGGCACCTTGTGCCCCCATGTATCTAAATCTAATCATGAGCTATTGGGAACAAAACTATCTATTTACTACAGAGTTTCGTGAGCATATTATTATGTACACCAGATATTTGGATGATATTTTTATTATATGGAATCCAAATAATAATATAAATATATTGGACACATTTTTACAGTATATAAATAATACAGTAAAATTTTTGAAGTTTACTTATAATGTCCAAGAAAACAGCATTAACTACCTGGATGTGGATATAATACATGATAAACAAACAAACAAGTTGAATACAAAAATACATAGAAAACCTACATTTTCAAATGCGTACTTGCATTTTGATAGTTGGCACCCTGACCATCAGAAAAAAGCCATTGTGAAGAGGCAGATGGTCAGGGCCAGAATGGTCAGCGAAGAACTTGATTTCATAGAAGAAATGAAATATATTATGCAGCTTTTTATGAACAGGGGATACCCAGAACAATTTTGTGTTCAGATATATGAAGAAGTAACAAATAAAAGAAAGAATGGAATCTATACAGCAATTTTAAAACTGGTGCAATATCGATTCAGAATGAAGATAAAATGGATGAACAATCTTATAATAACATTCCATTATATATTATTAAATTTGATGATTGTTCCAAAGACATAGAAGGTATTATTAAGAGAAATTGGGATTTCTTTGTTAATGACAAAATTGGGAGACAAATATTTTTTGGAATAATAAAATTTGTATATAAGAAGAGTCCTTCCTTCAAAATATATTAGAACAAAAGAAACACTGGACAATACACAAGTGCAAGAAAAGGAAATTTCAAATGTGGAGCATGTAGGACATGTAATTATATTCACGTAACAGGTTCTAATATTATAATTAATGAATGCAACATAACAATACATGGACATTATAATTGTCACACAATTAATATAGTATACATAGCCTTGTGTCAACAGTGTAAGGCATTTTACGTGGGAAAAACGAAAAGAAAAATCAGAGAAAGAATTAAAGAACACTTATTGGATATTCAACATCAGAAAAACAGTAATGCTTTAGCAAGACACATTATGGAATATAAAGATCATACTTTTAAATTTATGGTTGTAACTCAAATTAAACAAGATCTACAAGGAAGGACAACCATATATCACTTGGATATGAAAGAATTAAAATGGCAAATATTACTCAATGCATGTATACCTCCGGGTATAAATGAATATATGAGTATTATGCCAGTATTAAAATTAAACAGAATATATAATGCATGACATATCATAACATCTATATACAAGGTATTATATTTATAATTCAAATACATTATGAAATCACAAGATTAATTATTGGAACAAATTATGAACATATACATTTAAAATATGAAATTAATAATTAATAGGGTGCAATTTTTACACATATCATAATACATATATATTAACTGTATTAAAATAGATAGAAATACATCAAATATTCCATGTAACATAGTTAAGTCTTTTGCTTATAAGTAAATATACTAGTAGTATATATAATTATATATATTTTTATCATCAATTATACAAATGAATTTATGGTATAAAAGGTATATATACATGAACATTCAATAATATAATAGGGTTAATAAATATACTTATAATGGTACACATGTAGCACATTGTCATTATATAGGATAATATATCATTTACAATGGCAAAATTGATAGAACAAGAATGTATATATATATTTTGTAAATAGATTATTTGAATTTTTGGAAAGTTAATTTTTTGTATAAAATTGTATATATCAATTTGTAAAGCATATATGAGATGATAATGTATTAATATGTGTTGTTTTTAAATGAACAAAAATATTTTTTGAATAATACCATTTCCCTTTTAAGAATGTATGGCGAGAAATTAGGTTATTAATTAAATGATTATTGAATAATCAGCATTGTATAAATAAGTGGGGTAGAATGATAGACTGTATTCTGAGGAAGTTCGTAAGGACGAAACCTAGGTCAAACAATAAAGTAGTGTTCGTGAAAAGGTGGTTACAGAGTCTTTCCTGCAATTTTTGGAGTTGGTCAGTACCTGGCAGTTTGGTTTGCTATACAGTGGATATCTGTTCATCTCCTCATTGGCATCGGCCTCACCTTGCTTCTTACAATGGCTGCCAGAAACACAGAAGGCAAACATAAGATAGCCAGAAACACAGAAGGCAAAAAAAACCAGCTCTGGATGCAGCAAACCTGTATCCAGACCATGCTACTCAATTTAAGGGTTAAGAACGCAGGAAAAAACTCACAAAAAGTACAGAGTAACCACTTATAGACAGAAACAGAACTCAAAGTATGAAAAATGCAGTTAAACAGTAATGAAATGCTGTAAAATGCAGTTAAACAGTGATGAATAGCAGTAAATAGCAATGAAATACAGTTAAACCGAAATAAAATGCAGTTAATCAGTAAACTGCTTTAAAACAGTGCAAATGTGATAAATTAGCTTGCAATCACAACAGTAAAAAAAACCAGCTCAAATAAAGCAGCAATTCTGTGCCTTCCTCTTAGCTCTTATACTGTTCCTTATGTAAAGAATGTTGCAACAGTGATACGGATGGACATAGTACAGTTGTGCAGAATCTAACCATAAGAGTAGTTGTCCTTCTCTTCACTGTTTCAGTATTCTGTCCCTCACTTCTCCCCCTTCTGTTCTAGCTCTTGCCCTGTGATTTTTTTCCCCCCTGGCAGAGGGGTCCTTTTGACTGTCCTTCTGCCTTATCTCCTTCTGGATGTACATGTCTTCTTTAGCCCCTTCTGGGACTTTTCATTTCTGAGGGTTTGTATCTGTATGTCATCTTTATGCCTCACACCTTGCATGGGAAGCATATGGGTGAAGTATGGCACCCATAAGACCTAAAGGCTTTAGAATACTGGCCAGATGTTGGGCTACCCTTGACAGGATATTCCTTATGTAAATAATACTGCAATAGTAAAGAAAAGGACATTTACTATTCTAGTAAGACTTTACACAACTGTACTGTCCCATGTACTGCTTTATGGTGACTACTGTCACCATCAACCATACAGGTAACTGATACCACAATCCAGACCAGTTTTACATGTGCTGTGTGCAACCTACCTGTAACACATTGGACATACGGACAAGTTCATTAGCACCGATAGTCCCGGGTCTCTCGGATGTGTGTCTACCTGTTATGTGTCTGTTAATGTGTATATGATGGTATGTAACACTATGTATTGTCCATATACAACCATTACATCCCCCATTAGCATACCCTGCATGTCTGCGGATGTTCTGCATGTAACATGTAACCTGGAACACACCTCACCCTGCATGCTGTGTGGTGTGTGCAATGAAAGCCATACACTTCAGAAGCACTACATACCTAGGTAGGTGTCTAGTCCCAGTGTTGCCAAGTAAGAGTGTGTGTGTATGTGTTTGGGTCTACATCATGTTGCAGATTATACACGTACAAGCGGGTCACCTGTCCATGTGGCACAGGCAATAACTGTTATACAAACCTGTGACATGTGTTCAACTGTACCCCAGATATGTCAGAGCCATGGTATCACCACAGTTCTATACCCCTTGTAGAATATGACTGTAGACCATCCTCCTGCTGACACATGTACACAAACAACACAAATGGATAACATTATGGAGACCCCAATCAACCAGTGTTACTAACAGTTATAATGCATCATTTCTGGATGGCTACACTACCTGACATGTATGCATTAAACATTACTCCTGATGACATGTTACACTGCTGTACTTTGATACACTGTAGTACAGTCACTATGTGCATCAGAACCATATTAGCCTGTCCCTGCATCGATGTTATGGATGACAAGGCTATGGCACAGGTATCATCATGTGCGCAGGGTGTGTTATTGGTTTGCTAGAGGCTGAGGGTGGGCCATACATTTGACATCATGTGATTGGGTGAGGGATGTAATGAGTTGAACTGGGCATGGTGAGGTGGTGTGTGTAGGTATGGGGTTGCCCTAGGTGTGTTTGTATAGTGTGTGGGTATGCATGCACACAGTTCTGTTATGTGGCTGCCCTATAGAGGTGTTTATGGACAGCTGCAGACCATACCTGGCAGGGTGTGCAGTTCACCGCCTCTGGCCATGGACACATGGACTGTGCCTACCAGGGGTTCCATGGGCACGTCCAGTTACAGGCCTGATGATGATGATGGCAGATGTCCGCTGTAACCAGGTCTCTCCTGGGACTGGCCAGGACCACATGCTTGTGGCCTGCTGTGGTGTGGTGTGGACAGCACCCCCACCCACAGTGCTGGGGGTGGTACTCCCACTACAGGAGTACCTTGAAGTCCTAGCATGTCTACATTGACCGCCAGCTGTTGGTGTTGCTGGCCTACATCCACACGGCCATCGTCACACTCCCACCACATGTTCAAGCACGGACAAACCATGGTTGATGAGGCCCATCATCTCACTAAACCATCTATCCATGACCTTGGTATGAGCACGGAGGGCATCAGACAGTTCATGGAAGTTCAATGCTGCAGCCGGATACACATAAAATCCTCCTATTTATTACAAAACAAAAATCCACATCCAATAAAAACACACAAATTCAGATTGAGTGCTTTCTTCCCTTCAAGCAAGGATTTCATCAGAATCTACTACAACATCTGTAATTTCCGCTTAAATACTAAAATATTTAATGACGTCACTCAATTAACCCTCATAAAAGAGGCTCTTCCTTTTTTTTGAAAAACATTATATCATGAAAAAACTGACTGAATAATGAACACTTCATATCTTTAAAGAAAATTTTCTTTAAAAACATATAATAAAATATATAAAATCTTAAACATACAAATATTAAAAGGTGTGCAAAAATAACTTTTAGTTATGTACTCACCATAACTTCAGATGTTTGGGATCCATCTCGCCTACATTCTGAATGATGGGTTGGGAGCCGATCCTCGGCTCCGACTACTGGCTTTTATGCCAAAGAGAAGTCTCTTATTGGCTGAGCTTACTATATCCCAGGATGCACCACCAACAGTCCCCCAGATCTAGTTTGTCCGCATACATGCACACATGCATACCCTGCTTATATAACATCGTCAGATGAAACAAGATAAAACAGTGGAGCTCAAAACCGTTCTATCTCTTCTGATCTGCAAGGCAGGGGAAGGAGGGTGGGTATCAGGAATGTGGAGATGGATCCCAAACATCTGAAGTTATGGTGAGTACATAACTAAAAGATGTTATGTGATCCTATCTAGCCTACATTCTGAATGATGGGACAGCGTCCCTAGCACCTGAATCCTGGGTGGCTCACTGGAAAACACTCCTGAGTACCGTGGAACCAAATGAAGCTCGTCCTTTAGATGCCACATCCAATTTGTAGTGGGAAATGAAAGTGCGGGTTGGACCAGGTAGCCGCACAAATTTCGAAATAGCAAGCTTGGAATGAAAAGCTATAGAAGTAGCCATAGCTCTGGTAGAATGAGCTTTGATAGATGATGCGAGTTGCTTATTTGAAGAAGAATAGGCCTGAGTTATGCAATCTCTGATCCATTTTGAGATTGTAGCTTTTGTGATGGTTTGGCCCAATTTATTATCTGAGAATGACACAAACAACTGGTCTGACTTACGAAGTTGCTGGGTCCTGTCTAAATAGAATCGTAATTGCCTGTGAACATCCAATTTATGGAGAGTATATTCTGCCTCATTAGAGAATTTTGGAAAGAAAACTGGTAGTTCTAGGGATTGTTGAAGACAGAAACTAGAGCAGACCTTTGGGACAAAGGATGGATTAGGCCTAAGAGATACTCTATCTTTGTGGAATATCAGATATGGTGTTTTAATAGACAGGGCTTGAAGCTCTGAGACTCTTCTTGCTGAAGTAATAGCCACTAGGAAAGCCGTTTTCCATGACAGATATTTTAATTAGCATGTAGCAGCCGGTTCAAAAGGGAGATGTTAATCTGAAGCACTAAATCAAGATCCCACGGAGGTGCAGGATGAAAAACTGGTGGTCTTAACAGACTCGCACCTTTAATGAATGTTTTGCATAGCCTGCTGCTCATCAAAGGAGGATCCGTAGATTCATGGAATTTAGAAATAGCAGCTAGTTGAACTTTAATAGTTGAGACAGAAGATCCTTGATTAAATAGGGATGTTAAGAATTTCAAAACTTCTGGGACAGGAGCAGTGATAGGCTCTAAGCCCTTGAGTTGAGCCAGATAGCAAACCTCTTCCACTTACTGAGGTACAATTTGTTAGTGGTGGGTTTATGGGCGAAGACAAAATGTGAGCGACTTCGGGTCTAGTGTGTGGCTTCTGACTAAGTCGGAAGTGGTGGAGCCAAGCTCTCAATTTCAGAGATTGAAGAGAGTGATGCCAATGTCCGACTGATGGATTAGCAAATCCGGGATCAGGTCTAAGGTCCACGGATGCGTCCACTGCATGCTTTTTCAGGTAAGGAAAGCATATCAGACGAGGCCAGTATGGGGCAAGCAGAATCATTGAAGACCTTAGCTGGGAAGCTTTTTGAATGACTTTGGGAAGGAGTGGGATTGGAGGAAAAGCATAAAGCAACCCTGTTGGCCAGGGTTGGGCTAGAGCATCCATGGCGGTACTTCCTGATGTGGAATCAAAGAAGAATCTTTGGCACTTGGTGTTCTGTGGAGTCGCAAATAGATCGCAGCAGTCCCCATCTTTTGAAAACCTGGGCTGCTACTGCGGTTTAGAGACCATTCGTGAGGAGAGAGAATTGTCCTGCTTAATTTGTCCGCCAATACATTTGACTTTCCTGGGATATGGGTCGCTACCAAGAAGCGGTTGGTAGCTACAGCCCATTCCCACACTCTCATAGCCTCTCTGCAGAGGGATACGATCTGGTCCCTCCTTGTTTGTTCAGATACCAAACCACCGACATGTTGTCTGTGTGGATGGCAATGATACCCTGAGGAAGGAACTTGTGTAAGGCTTGTAGGGATCGAAGTACAGCCCTCATCTCCAACACGTTGATGTGGAGAAGAGCTTCGATCCTGAAGCCAGGAGCCCTGAACTAGCCTGCCCAGACAATGCCCCCCCCACCCTATCTGGGAGGCATCTGTCGTCAGGGTAACCGCTGGAGGGGGGAGAACAAAGGGTTTGCCCTGATCTAGGTTGGATGTCTGAAGCCACCAGCGCAGGTCCCTTTGCATATTTCCGTAATCATGATGAGATGATTGAGTGGGAGATCTTGAAAGGTCCATTGAGTTGATAAGAGCCACTGAAGAATCCTCATGTGTAACCTTGCTAGAGGAACTAAAAGTACCGTGGCAGACATTGAGCCTAGAGCCTGTAGGACCATCCTGGCTGGGGCTTTGGATCTCGAGATCAGAGCTTGCACTTGGCCCTGTAAGGTTGGATCCTTTAGGCAGGAAGAAAAACGCATCAATCTTGAGTCTATCTCTGCTCCTATAAACTTTATGCTGAGAGGGCAGCAAGACAGACTTTGACCAATTGAATGTAATCCCCAGGGAAACACCCAGGGAGATGGTGGCTTTGAGGTTGTCCATAAGTAGATGCCTGGTGGCGGCAGTCAGGAGCCAGTCGTCGAGATAGGGAAACACTTGGAATCCAAGGCTCCTTAGGTGAGCCGTCACTACTGCCAAACACTTGGTGAACACCCTGGGGCTGTGGTGAGGCCAAAGGGCAGAGCACAAAATTGGTAATGACTGGCTCCCAGGCTGAAGCGCAGATACCTTCTGGGCGCCTGATGTATCGGTATGTGATAATAGGCGTCCTTGAGGTCTATGGAGCACATCAAACATCCTTCTCCAACAACGGGAGAATGGATTGCAGCGT
Organism: Protopterus annectens; assembly: GCF_019279795.1. Taxonomy (NCBI): domain Eukaryota; kingdom Metazoa; phylum Chordata; order Ceratodontiformes; family Protopteridae; genus Protopterus; species Protopterus annectens. Next base: position 1,451,722,572 of record NC_056731.1, on the reverse strand, counting down.
GACCATTGAATTTGGATTTCGTAGCGGATAGGTTCAGTCTGCTGAGATCCAATATTGGTCTCAGGTCCCCTGTCTTTTGGCACTAAAAGAACCTGGAGTAATTTCCTGATCCGATTTGGTCTGTGGGGACGGTTGGATGACTCCTTTTGTAGCAGCTTTGAAGCTTCTGCGGCTGCTATTTCCCTTTGACTGGGTGGTGGGTCCGGGATTCTCTTGGGAGGAGGGTGAGTATTTGAATGGGATGATGTAACCTCCGGCAATTATCCGAAGCACCCATCTGTCCTGAGTGATTGACTCCCAGGCTTTTAGGTGCTTGGCAAAAGCGACACCCGACTGGCTCGAGCAGCACAGCCGGGCAATCCCTCATGTCGTGTGGGAGGCTGAAGAGCCACGAAAGGACTCGCGGTCTCCAGAATTGCGGGCCCTCTGCGCCTCTGGGACGGCGTCTCCCTGAAAAATTTCCCGCCCTCTGCCTCTGGGGGAATCTTCCTGCTGTTGGGAGAAAAACTTGCGAGATTTCGAACCACATTTTCCCCTCCTTTGGCCTTGGGGTAAGGCGAAGGAGTGGAATAAGGCCCTCGGCAGATAGCGTTTTCCCTCTTGCTCACAGCGGGTAAGGGTGTCTTTCACCTTGGGTCCAAACAATGAGGACCCATCAAAGGGAGCGTCGTGAAGGAAGACTTGAAGGCCTCCAAACTGACACAAGCGGAGCCAGGCCTGTCTACGTAGAGCCACGCCTGTGCCTGCGCTCTACCGCCCCTTCGGCCGCATAAGATATGAGCCTCATGGGCCGAGTTAGCAATTGATGTCAGGATAGCCAACTGAGAGCTAACAGATTGGGCTAGCTGCTCAGGTAGGTTACCCGAGAGGGAGTCTGACAACTCCTTGACCAGATCCCTCTGAAGCCTAGTAAAATGTGCCAAGTAATTCAGAGACCTTAAAGTAAAGGCCGCTGAAGTCGGGTGCTTCCCGTACCTATCCATACTCCTAGACTCCTTATTAGGAGGATGGATGGACGTTGAAGCCTCTGCCACGTCCTGCTGTGTAGCAGATGCCACCACCATGGCATCTACAGCCCGCCCTTGGTAAGGAACTCCTTCTCGGGGAGCAGATAAGAATTTGTTTGGGCGAAGGACTGGTTCCACAGTATCCGGTGTTCCGCCCTTGACAAACTAAATCCAGAAGCTCGTCGGCGGAGACACCCAGGAGGCGGAGCTGAGCCCCAAAGGCCTTGAGGAGCACAGATTCGTCCGCAGAGGGGGTTTGGACATCCAGCCGCCTCGTTGTTTAAGGATCTCAAGATGTCTGCAAAGGAGACATCATCCGAGGACGACTTAGGGGACCCCTCTGCATCATCCATATCCGTGTCGATGTGATAGACTCGGGGAGTCCACGTGCTTCCTCTTGCACGATCTCTTCCTTGGGGTTCCTCTGGAAGACTCCGAAAAACCCTCAGGAAGGGGGAACCCCACTGGGGGTAACCTCAGGCCTGGGCTCCACTGGCCATAGACAGGGGACTACCAAGGATCCAGTCTCCACGCCCAGGGAAGGTGCTGGTAAAACCGGAGAGATGGCGAGGATTTGGCCAAGGCACTCCTCATGGCCCTGAAAGCCGGACCTCCAGAATCCTGGGGCGTCCAGTCTCGGGGCCATGATAGTAGACGGAAGTCCACGCAGGCCGAAGCACCGAGGGAGGCTCGGAACGAGCATCGGTCGAAACATCACCCTCGGGTCCAGCGAAGAAGTCAGCGTACCAAACTTCGGACCCGAGGCCGGGTTGGAGTAAGGTCGGAGCCGACCCTGAGATCTCCACCCGGCTCCAAGAGCACCTGCTCCGGCCGGAGCCGAAGCAGTCGGAGGAGGAATAGCAATGGGATGGGTCATGGCCATCGGCTCCGAAGCCAACTGGGTGGGGCGAAACAATTTTTGGAAGACTGGGGACTGGAAAAGTCTTTGGAGCACCCTGTCTATATCGAATCCGACATTCTCGAAGACCGAGGAAACAGAGCGGGTTCGAAGACCTCTCCTCGGCCCCAATGGACTAGGGGACCGGCTCGAGGCGACTCGATAGAATCGGTGCCGAGGAAACACACACACCAGATTCCATCGGCGAGGTAGACTTCGCCGAGGAAAGTGTCTGGCAGGCGACCCTTGCCGGCTCGAGAGCAGTGGAGCCGGCGAAGGTGACTCTCGATGCCCCAGCTATCGGCTCCGAAGCCGAGGAGTCGATACTGGAGGCATCGAGGCAGACCGTTCGACCTCGGCTCGAAGTCTTTGGAGCGAAGGAGAACCTGCCTAGGTCTCTTGGCAGTCGGATCCGGCGGACTGGTGAACGGCGCCCTTTCTTTGGCAGGAGTAGGAGGCGGAAGACAAGGCTTCTTCAAAAGAGGGTTTAATCAACCCTTTAAGAATTAATTTATTTTTCCTCTCCTGGAGGACCCTAGAGGAAAAAGCGTGACACACGCTGCATGACTCCTGCAAGTGCTTTGCCCCTAAACAGTAAACACAAAGTAGATGGTCATCAGTGACAGACATCTTGAAAGCACATTTAGTACATTTTTTAAAGCCCGAAGGCCTAGGGGCTTGAGACATAATGCTAACAATTCCTGACAGGAAATTTAATCACTGTTAAGAGATACTCTAGAATCGTAAAGACAAAAAGCCAAAGGCTTACAGACCCTGTGTAAAACACAACCTTGAGTGTAAAAACCGGAACTTAAACACTAAAAGTTCAGTCAGAGAGTTTGACCAAAAAGGCCCTGGATTAAAGTGGGCGCCAAACAAACTCTACACACTCACACACAATAGTTTTCAGTCACAATCAAACACAATAACAATATCAATAGCAATAGCAATAGCCGTTAAAACGGCTTTTGTTTTGAAAATTTAGCACAAAACTGAATGAAAAAAGTAGTTATAAAGCTACTCAGCCCAGCCAGCTCGAGACCACGTCCTTGCAGTTAAGCAAAAGCGAGATCTGGGGACTGTTGGTGGTGCATCCTGGGATATAGTAAGCTCAGCCAATAAGAGACTTCGCTCTTTGGCATAAAAGCGTGCAGTGGAGCCGAGGGATCGGCTCCGAACCCATCATTCAGAATGTAGGCGAGATAGGATCACATAACATCTAGAGCATTCTATTTAGTTGCCATTCTAAATAGAGTTATATAAAATCCTAGAGGAGGTGATTTTAGCAGTTATATTGAGGAAAGACAGGTCAGGTGGCAAATTAAGTTACAGGCGAGCCAAGACCCTGGACTTAATGATATGATTTCCATCAAACCAGTGTTGCATAGGAAAGCTGCTCTTATGAGATTATTTATTTGTACCCACCTTTTAATATTTGTATGTTTACGATTTTATATATTTTATTATATGTTTTTAAAGAACATTTTCTTTAAAGATATGAAGTGTTTGTTATTCAGTCAGTTTTTTCATGTGATATAATGTTTTTCAAAAAAAAAGGAAGAGGTTCTTTTATGAAGGGTAACTGAGTGACGTCATTAAATATTTTAATATTTAAGGGGAAATTACAGATGTTGTAGTAGATTCTGTTGAAATCCTTGCTTGAAGGGAAGAAAGCGCTCAATCTGAAATTTTGTGTTTTTATTGGATGTGGATTTGGGTTTCATAATAAACCGGAGGATTTTATGTGTATCCGGCTGCAGCAGTGAATTATTTTCTGTTTTGGTAGTTTTATACACTGCATTTGGCTCTGGTTTCTTGTTTGTTGGTTCATGGAAGTTGCCACTTGCAGATATGAGAGCAGCCCTCTGTAGCCTCAGGCCCTGTTTGATGTACAGTTCCATACATGCCTGCACTCTGGTTTCTTGTTTGTTGGTTCATGGAAGTTGCCGCTTGCAGACATGAGAGCAGCCCTCTGTAGCCTCAGGCCCTGTCTGATGTACAGTTCCATACGTGCCTGCGCCCTCCCATGACAGCCTGAAACATGCGTCTGGTGCTACTAGGTGTGGCGCATCTGCCAGGGGCATGATGACCAGCGGCCCTACCATGAGCACCATAGGATATCTGCCTATGTGGTGCCCTGCCAGACATCCAGCTATGCCTGCTGTGACCAGACACAGTAGGCATGGATACCACACTCTCCTGTGCACTGCTACCAATGGCCAGCTGTCCCTCCGCTATAGCCACATGTGATGGGGTATGTATAGGCATTGAAACTGTGTGTGGGGTTGGGGTGGCTAAGAGGGGAATGTCAAATGATGGTGCTGTTTCAGCCCCTGACAACCCCACCTGTGTGTCAACAGTACTATCATCATCTTCGATGTCTGTATGGACACCAACATCAGAATGCATGCAGGAGGGACCCTGACCCACCTCGCCACCTGTGGGGGAAAACAAGAAATGCACTTTAAGACCTGTACAGCATTGCATAACAGTACACACACACACACACACACACACACACACACACACACACACACACACACACACACACACACACACACAAACACACACACATTCCACCTTAATACCTACCTGTCCATGACTTTACAGACAGTCCCACATTTATTCCCATATATTCCCCATCCTGCATCACACTTGGTAACATACACTCATTGATACCACTCATTAATGCATCATTCCTCTAAATGCTTAGGCAAGTGATCACAACACAAGACCTGTTACTCCATTACCTCCTTGACATGAGTGGAGTGGTCTTAAATAGCCTTACTGCTGTCATTCAGTGTTCACGCTGTGTATGTCTGGACATCTTGAGCATGGCCCCTATATGTGAGCGGATACTACGTTCACTCCATAATGTCACGCAATGGAGTGTTATGTGTAAATATTGCTCAGTACATGCCAGATATGCTGCTCAATCAACCTATCATGTGACAACTATAATATATGGTTATTGTCTAGTAATTCCCCAATGCATCTGTAGTGCTGCATACGTGGGTTGTCAGTCACCTCTCTGCTGAATGCAATATTAAGGGTATACCTGGTGTCTATTTTCCCTCCCAATGCATATTCCACACTGCAGACCTTATTATACTATCGGCTGTCCTGTGATTACATATCAGACAAGTATTCCTGGTGTGTCATGTGTCAGTCTATGTCCATGTACTGCACAATCCCAAAGGGAAGTACTGCTATATGAACAACCCCACAATCACACATATGCTTACAGGAACACCTACACAAACAGACACACATGCACACACACATCCTACATGCATCAACCTCCTTCCACTAAACCAGAGTGAACCTACAGACAAAATAACCACCCACCCAAACACACACACACACACACACACACATACACACACACACACACACACACACACACACACAGGTGAGGTTGCACAAAGATAGTATACACAGTCCTCCTATTACCCATCTGTCAACATGCATAACGTATGGTACACAACAGCATGCAGTGCAGGTAGAGTAATCCATGCTAGCAACAGTATACATGTGTATGATGCATGTATACATGTGTATGATGCATGGGCTGTGTTAGTAGGTGATGCCCCTTCCCTTGGATACCACTGCACCCAAGTACACAGTATTGCTGTGCACCTGTTCTGCACCCTGCCATGTGCTGTGCACCAAACCTCACAGGAGTACTACCCATTGCTGAATGTGTAGTACTGTGTCAGTTATGTCAGCACTAATGCTCACAGACCCTATGTTTTACAGCAACACACACCTGGGATGATATGTGGACAGATGTCATTTGTGAATGCCTGATGTCTGGTTTACAGATCTCAACATCAGCAGTCCATGTATGACCAATCCAATGCAATTACACTGACAAATGTCAGTCCATATCATGGCTATGGGGAGTGTACACACCCTTCTTGATATGACGCACCCTTCCTTGATCTGCCATGGGACCACATCACCGCATACATTAACAGTACATGAGCCCGATATGTGACATATGTCCTGTACATTCACATGCAGTGTCTATGAAATGTGTTAGGTGTGCGGATGCTGACCGTGATGCATAGACTTCGTGTGTGCATATGTGTGCACACCCTTATCATGACAGTTTGTTGCACCTATTGTTATGTGTACTACAGCAGTCACTATTCTGGGCAGGGGTATACTAGCATGGGCAATCTGCATTTGAAAGTGTATGGTCAGTCTGCCCTAAACATGTCCCCCAAATCTGCATGATTGCAAGGTCTACTCCTGTGCACATCCCTTGGTGTTCGCACACTGCCATCACTATTGATGTGGGGGTAGGGTTACATCTGCCACAGTTCCTGAACCTGACTGTGTGCAGATACAGCCATTCTTATCATCCTTAGGATCCCTGCTGCAGTGCACTGGTGTGTCATGCTGACACCCCCCTACCCACCTACAGCTTTTTTGCAGATGCTTGACAAGTAAGGCCTGCACATGTGTGTCAGTTTACAGTGTCCCCTACACTGAACACCACGTATTACAGCCTAGTCCCAGCTAATAATGTGGACCACAGTAATACATTATGCCATAGTGTACATCTGTAACAGTTGCCATTGTAATACTGGCAGATACACTGTTATTGCACTGTATAAGGGTGATGTTTCACACATGTCCCTACTTTAGGCCATGTGTCCCACCATTATGTTAATCCCTGTGGACACATTTCACATTGACAGGATATTAGTCATCTTGCAGGTGTCTGATATACTCTTCCAATACCCCATCATGGTCACAACTGTGATGTAGTGCATTTAACAGCAACAATACGTGAACATGTACAGCATGCATTCTGGGTAGGAGTGTTAGATGTGTGCATGGAATATATCATAGCCATTACATGCCCAGTGTATTGGCAAGCATTAACATAAACCATACTCACCAGCTACAGGCTGCTACCTTGGTGGTATACCGGAGGGACCTACATAAGTGTGTGAGAGATGCAAAGTCAGTGGCCACACCTATGGCATTGCTACATCTATATCTGTTTATTACTACTATGCAACAACAAACTATATATATGACATGTCAGATATGCATGATCTACCTGTACAGCTGTGGATGCATATGCAACAGTGATCCACTGATGTGCCCTGTGGCCTTACCTGCACAATCCTCAACTGATGTGTGGGTAGCACCCACCTGCACAATGGTGTCTGTCAGTTGTTGGCTGTGCGGATGGGTAGGTGCCACGAGGCCGTGGAGCTCCTCAACACGTGTCAGGGGGGATGGATGACATGCCCCCCCCATTGTGTGGTGACCCCCCCCAACTGCAGCAGAACACCAATGGTCATTGCAAAGCAGGTCAGAACAACAATGCTGGACCTGCTCATAACTGCGGTTGTGCAGTCCGACATCATTGACCCTGTGGACTAGGTCATTCCACAGGGTGGTCCAGTCCTGCTGCTTATGGGTGGCCTGGCAAAACAGGACAGGGTAGCTCTGGATGAGATAGTCCAGCACTATGTCATTTTCAGCTGCTGAATAAGCAGGGAGGCATCCATGTGACATTTTGCCTGAAAGACATAAAGATGGAAACAGGTCTGAACAACTCATACAGCAAGGTTACCATAGTTTCTTAATACACATCTCTGTCACCCCCCACCATATCAGTGACAACAAACTGTACACACAACTCAATAGGTATTGCTACATCTTACCCACCAGTGGGACACATATTATACTGTACCACTCTTTGTGCTATGTGTTTGTAGCCATGTTCCCTAGGTGGACACTATCATTGCTGACCTGTTATGGACTATTCACCTGCATGCCATTGTCAGGGCAACTATGTTCCATATATGCCTGTAGTATGCTTGCTATGTGATTGCTGCACATCTGACATTCTGTGTTATTGGGGATATCTATGCATGCTGTTGGACATGTTCTGGGATTGTGTAGACTATTACTACCCACATATGTTCTAAAACAGTGACACAGTAGCATGTTTAGGGAATATTTGCTAGCAGAACCACCTCTCCAATCTCATCTGGCTATGTTACCAGGTCACATCACATGTGGGAACCACCCTGGGGCCTCCTTATGCACTGGTCCAGCACTACCTCCAGGTGGAACCACCTCAGGGGATGTTGTCTCCCCCCCGGGGACACATACAGACATGATCCTGTCCCCCAAGGTCAGGTCCAGGGTCTGTTCCATAACGGGCTCCACAGACACATGTGGGATGTACTACATCACCTTGAGGCACTCAGTACACATTCACAGGGTACACATGCTCCTCCTGCTTAGCCTCCAGGCCAGGCACCTTAAGGGACGTGGACTGCTGTTGTGAGTAGCAATGGGTGGGAGGCTTGTTCCCATTGTTTCCATATTGGGGCCCATGGGGCTTCCACATCAAAGACCACACACACCATCCTTGGTGTTTACCCACCACATGTGTAATATACCACCCCTGTAGGCTGTCCTCTATATCAACTAACCCGAACCATTTCCACAAATATACCTGCCATACTTCCCCATATTCTCATTGCCTATTTCACAGACAAGGGCAATGTGGTCCCAAAAAGGGGTTCACATGTGACATACCCGTCCATGTTCTACACACTTACAGCTGTATATATATTTATGTGTATTGCTACATGTGCTGTTCCCTCGCACATAGCATGCAGCACTGTGGTGGTAATATAGGGGACATGTATTTACATACATATATGTGTGTGTGTTTGTATATATGTAGACATGTGCATATAGATATCTATATATATGTAGATATATATGATGTATATATGTGTTTATATATATGTCTACATATGGGTATCTGTATATCTGTGGACATAGTGTAGATATATATATATATATATATATATATATATATATATATATATATATAAATATATGTATGTGTGTGTACACACATACATATCTATATATGGGGTACATTCAGACATCAGGTCCACAATCTCAAAACTCCTTCCAGCACAGCTGCACTGTTCTGCCTTGCTACAACACAGACAGGTGCCACATACGGACACAGCCTAACATTAGAGAGATATATATAGGGCCAGATTGCAGGTAACCCTATTACACACTTATGGCATTTCAACATGCTACAATACATGTTAACCTGAGTGGCCTGCAAGTGGTGGGCTGTGGAACCCATGTTTCTATCATTATGGCATTACTTCCACCACCAGCTATTGGACACAGTAATATTCATCCCTTCCATTACACAACACACACAATATTGGCATACATCTTATCAGTCTGTGCTGTTCTACACAGTTGACGGGTATGGCACACTACCCACAGGGAGAGACTCTAATGTCCATAGCAATTGTTCATTACAACAGCAACGCCCGATGGCACATGTAAATCATTCCACATCATCTACCCCAGTATTATGGACCAGGTACTACATTCAATTACATGCATATATTATCACATACCTGTTGTGGGGATAAGGTATGTTGTGGATAGTATCCTTGTAGGAGGTCATTTTTTTTCACTCCTTAGCCTGCTTCTTTTATTGCATTTTCTGGTGTTGTTGCAGTGCAGGAGCTGTTGTATGTTTTTGGTTTGTTTTCTCTTTTACTTTATTTCTCTGCGTCTCTCTCTCTCTCTCTCTCTCTCTCCAGTAAATTGATTGAGCTGCCTGGGATAGATTGCAGCATGGCTTTTTTGGGTGATGCACATGATCAGGTGATGGTCTCTGCACCAATCAGTGCCCTCCACTTGCTATCTGCATGCAACCAGCTGTGTAGTACTTCCAATTACCACTATCATGGCAACCAAATACTATAAATCCCTACATCATATGGGCATGGTCCATTTACCTTTCCTGTACCTTTCCTGTATGGTGGACATCCTTCCTTTGTGTGGGAAGCAGTGTTACAGACAGCAGGTAGCAATACCTCTTACAAGAGGACTTGCACACTCAGGCCAGCTATATAGTTGTATGAGGTTCCAGATCTACAAACAGAGAGTGTGATACTGTTGTTGTATGCATTGTGTAGCACCAGTGTTACAGGGTTTGTGTGTACATACTGGTTTAACATGGACTGCAGTCTGCCTGCATAGCTATCAACTGTGTGTCTATCCACTTGATGGGCAGAGGTGTGCGTGTTATGTTTTTCTTGTCCACCACACAGATCTTGTGTCAGATATATCACTGGCTGTGTGTGTGTTGAGTGCTATCAGTAAATGGCTGCATCCAATCGTGTTTCTGACTTCATATTCCAGACTAAGGGTATGCTGCAGACTATCCTGTAACACCAGTGACTTGCTTAATGTATGACAACACTATTTCACATATGGGCCTGTGTTCCAGCCTCTGTCCTCCACCTACATACCAGGCTTTGTCCAAATGACATGCTGTCAGGGGTTGTTATGTAGTGGCCTGTGAGTATGTCATGCTGCCATTCCTGCTATCATTCCACTGCTGTTGTGGCCCCCATGCATATTGTGGGGTTGGGTCCATATATGTGTGGGCTTAATCTGCACAATGCTTGTGTGATCTTATGCAATCCAGAGGCCAGTGTATGTAACAGTGGTATATGGCCCTGTATATCAATCAATGGGGGGTGCACCATAACAAACCTAGGCTGTTACAACATGTGGGGGTATCAGGGATAAGCTGCCTTACGGTATCTGGATGTACATTACCATACAATTCACCTTGGGTAAATGCAGGCCTACTGCTTCCTGCCATGCAGACTGTTCTGTTTATCAGTGTGATTGTGATGGTTTCAGTTATGCCTTGTTATGTAACAGATAGATCCCATTGTGTCAACTGAGGTCTTTACCCCCTAGGGATTGTGTACAGAGTGTAGATATAGGCTGCTGGACTATACATCTGCATTACTTACTGTTTATTGATTGTTATCCTGTGGTCCAGTCTGTCTTTACTGTTGTATTAATTGAAGGCATTGGTTTGGACAAGAGCATATGAAATTATCTGTTTGACAGTTGCATTAATTTGTTTATAGTATTTCAGAGTCTAAACAGCTATATGACATGGCATATACAACTGTAATATTACACAAATAAAGCTTTCTCATGTATGCAGACCTGTGAGTGGTGTTACAGCCTTTGACCTCTCTGTGGGTATATGTTGCGGGCAACAATTGTCATTTGTATGGGTGACTCATACAGTGTCTAGTTGGTAAAGTGGCAACTGTGGGCATACTGGCTGTTCAGTATGGTGTGCACCCTATACATATGTATCTTCCTATACATATCTTTGTGTGTGTATGTGTAATTACATATGTATACATGTATATGTATTATATATATATATATATATATATATATATATATATATATATATATATATAGATATATAGATATATGTGTGTGTGTGTGTATCTGCATATATGTGTCAGTGTATATGTATCTTAGGAATGGTTATTGCTTCCACATTGTACATCCCCTATGGTAGCCAGACTGTACTGCATGATATGTTATATGTTATTGATACCAGCCTGACATCATACAGGTGGGATGGATTACTGTTAACATCTTTTACCCATGTTGTTTCAGGTCCTGCTTATGGGATTGGGAACAGATGGTATTGTACTGCAGGCAGACCCATTTGGCTGTGGGGGGGTATCAATGCGTACAAGACGTCTGTTGCTTGGGGCCCCTCACCCCCATTAATGGTGCAGGTGGTCATATACATATTTGTTATGTTCTCTTTTATATCTATAGATATATATTTGTATATATATATATATATATATATATATATATATATATATATATATACATATATGTATGTAAACATATATCTATGGCTGTACGCATATATATAGATATAGATATAAACAGATATATATATATATATATATACATCTATTTAGATATAAATATATGTACACACATACATCTTGTCTTTCAGCTTTTCCCGGTTAGGGGTTGCCACAGCAGAACTCCGGTCTGCTCATGATTGGCAGTGGATTTTTACGGTGCCGAGTTGCCAGCCAGACGCCTAACCTTCAAAGAAGGCATGCCCATTCATGCTCGCACATACCTGCATGTCTTTAGCATCACTTGACCATGGGGAGGACATGCAGACTCCACACAGAAGGCGCTCCAGCTGAAAATTGAACAGGAGAACCTCTTCCTGTGAGGCGACAACGCTAATCGCAGCACCACCGCAGCCATACACATACATCTACATGTATAAATGCATTTCTTTTACTGTTGAATGACTGTGCTGGATGATATGTTGTGAAAACATCAGGGTTATATATATATATATATCTCTGACATTGTTTAGTAGTAAATCACTTTGGCTATGGCGTGCAGGATCCTGGGTTCGAGCCTTTCAGAAGCTATTTATTTTGTTGCTGGGCAGAACAAGGGCCATTGGATACAGAGTGATGAAGGCACTTTTAAGCAGTTGTAAGAGGGTTTGCGCAGAGGTAAGCACTGCTAACTTCCGGTTACAGTTTCTTATACTGATTTAGCTTTTCAATTGCTTAACCTGTGTAGGCATTGCTTACCATCGTGCAAACAGGATTAAACCCACTTGCTGCTGCTTAAAAGTGCTTACTCTCGAGCTAATTTCTTTATAAGAAAAGAAAAAAGGTTGATAGGAAAGTGGTGAAAAAGGGACACAAAGAGGGAAAGACAGTAGGGAAAATTGCCAGGGATGTGCAGGAAGGGTGTAGGGAAGGTCCATAGCTGCCAATTTCTTCTAAAGCAACAGCTGTGCATATACACTGAATTTGGGGATAGATTTGGACACTCAAACACCTGAGAGATGGTTGAGGACAACAATAATACTTTGCGTAGCCAATTAGACCAGATTGCATGTGTCCAGTGGACACGTGTGAAATGGACAGCTATGTATGGGGCGAGATTTTTTTTTTTGGGTACAGATTCCCCTTTTTGTTTTTTTTTCAGGTGAGAGTGGGATGTTGGGGAGGGATAGTAGGTTTATTTGGGGAGGTAGGTTGAGTAGATTAACAGACAAGACAAACAAGACGCATACAGGGGCAGTATATGACACATGTTGGGGGTAAACACCTTGATGGGGAGGGTGTTGGGAAATCGGAAGCCCATGAGTCACCTAGTGGAAACAGTGGGACTGAGGTTCCCACCCATGGGCAGTCACCAAAGGTGGCTGTGCAGGGGGCTGAGTCGGAGAGCCAGGCCAACCCTCTAGTTGCAACACGCGGCCCTCGAGCTGGTGTAGCAGATCTCTGAACTGCTGGTTGAGCTCACTATGCACCACTACCTTGACCTGGCAATGGGTGACAGGTTCCTGTCTGCGCTTGCTCCTGAGGGGGCGAGCCCCATCCTCTGAGGTGGTTCCACCTGAAGGTGACGCAGGACCAATGGACAAAGAGGTCCCAGGTTGGGCCCCAGACATGCTGTTGCCTGGTGCCATGGCCAGCTGAGGTGGGACAGGTTGGTCTGCTGGGACCCGCATTCCCATACGTGCTATGGTGTTTATGTTTTATCAACATATGTGGGTTAGTAATAGTCAATACATTCCAGGATTAGCTATAACAGCATGCATAGATATCTCCACTAACCCAGACACCAGATATTGAAAAGTTGCATAGCAAACAGAACACATGCATATATGGGACCACAGTGGTAATTACAACAGCATGCAGGTACATTGATAGCACCATGCCACCAATGTGGGAGTATTTCAACATAGCACATGCATAGAAACAGATTTATATAATTATTGAACAATATGACATATGTCCCAACATTAGAGTTAAGTCAGCACATACCAATTGAGTTGGGTATTTAGTTTATTGTTGCAGATATGGTGGGGGGGGAGAAAGATTTCAATTAACAACTACTATATTCCTGTAGTTTATATTGCTTTCCTAGTCAGTGCTGTTATTTGTAACTTACAAGTATTAGTACACTACCCTATTGCCTTACTTTGGACAGCGGTATGGCTGTCGACAACTATATACATGAAAAATAAGTTATGTACCTACCATAACATTCCATGTTAGTTGTCTTCATCTCGCCTTCTTTCTTGCTGGTTGGGATTGGAGCCAATCCTCGGCTCCGACTCGGCCATCTTCAATAGCTCAAGAGCTGTTTACTGGCTCGAGGCTACCCCTTATCCCATGACGCCTAGCGATAGCTACCCAGATCTCATTTGAAATAGCTAACTCCAGACATAGCAAGAGAAAACACAGTCCAAAACAAATAGGTTGACTATACCTGCCATATTCTCAAAGTCAGTAGAGGAAACAAACAAGAGAACACCCAGCCAGTGAAATAAGAACTCCTCTCGGTCCAATAGGACAGGGGGACGGAGGGTGGGACGCAAGAAAGAAGGCGAGATGAAGACAACTAACATGGAACGTTATGGTAGGTACATAACTTCTTTATGTTAAGTTGTCTATCTCGCCTTTGTTCTTGCTGGTTGGGACAGCGTCCCTAGTACCTAATATCCTGGGTGGCTCATTGGAACAAACTCTTCAGAACAGTGGAACCAAAGTCAGCTCTGCTCCTGGAGACCATATCTAGCTTGTAATGAGAAATAAAGGTATGAGGATTTGCCCACATAGCAGCTGCACACATAGAATCCATGGGCAACCTAGACTGGAAGGCTACAGAGGTGACCAAGGCCCTAGTAGAATGACCTTTTGGTTTGATAGGTAACTCTTTGTTCCTTAACTGATAAATGAAAGTAATAGTGTGAGACAAACATCTAGATAAGGTCACCTTGGAAACTGGGAGACCTTGTTTGCCTAAGGCATAAGAAAGGAATAGCTGGTCTGACTTCCTTACTTCCTTAGTTCTGTGCAGGTAAAAATGCAATTGTCTATGAATGGCCAATTGGTGTAATTTGTACTCTGCCTTGTTGGTGTGATTAGGGAAGAACACAGGAAGGTCTATAGATTGGTTTAAATTATTTTCTGAGCAGACTTTAGGAAGAAAAGAAGGATTAGTCCTCAGAGCAACCCTGTTCTTATGAAAAACCAAGTACGGAGGACGAACACATAGTGCCTGAATTTCGGAGATGCATCTGGCTGAAGTAATAGCTACCAGAAAGAGTGCCTTCCAAGATAAAAACTTAATGGAACAGGATGCTGCTGGTTCCATAGGGGGCAGAATTAAGGAAGTTGGGACCAAATTAAGGTCCCAAGGAGGAGGGGGATCTCACTGGAGGCATAAGGAGAGTTGTCCCTCTCAAAAAGGCTTTACAGAGCTTATGAGACATAATGTTAGAATTTGACAACCCAACATGAAAGTTAGAAATGGCCACTAATTGAACCCTGATCGTAGCAGAAGCGGACCCGGAATGAAAAAGTTGTGCTAGGAATTCCAGAATTTCGTGAACTTGGGGCTGAAAAGGGATCTACGTTCCTAGCCTCTGCCTAACAAGAAAAACGTTTCCATTTACTAGCATAAATTTTCCTGGTTGTGGACTTGTGAGAGGAGACAATAATCTCACATACAGCCGGGGAAATGCTGGGAAGCCTGGCTAAGGTTGGAAGTGGAGCAACCAAGCTGTGAGCTGGAGAGTTTGGAGGTATTGATGCAACCCGCCTGATTGATGAATCAGTAGAATCGGGTACAGAGTCCAGGGCTGATCAAGAAGGTAATGGTGCAGGAACGGGAACCATATCTGTTGAGGCCAGTAGGAGGCAATGAGGATCATTTTACAACCCAACAATATTGCTTTCTGTATGAGTTTTGGTATCAGGGGAAATGGAGGAAAGGCATAAAGAAGTCCCTGAGGCCAATTGTGGACTAGAGCATCTCTGGGTGTGTGACCTGGAAGCAGAAGAAGGGAGAAGTAGTTGCTGCATTTGCTGTTGAACGGGGTGGCAAAAAGATTGCAGCAAGGCTGTCCCCATTTGTGGAAGATAAGATCCGCAACTTCCTGATTTAGAGACCACTCGTGAGGCATGAGGATAGCTCTGCTGAGCCTGTCCGCTATGACAGTGGACCTCCCAGGGATGTGCGTCGCAATCAGAAAACGTTGGGAGGAAATCGCCCACTGCCACAGTCTGGGTGCTTCTCAACACAGGGGTAGGATCTGGTTCTGCCCTGCTTGTTGATGTACCACATGACTGACATATTGTCTGTTTGAACTGCAATGGTCCCGGAAGGAAGAGAGTCCTGGAGGGCTTGCAACGCTAGGAGCACGGCTCTCATTTCTAGGACATTTATGTGCAGATGGTACTCATGAGGTTGCCAAGTGCCTTGGACAGTCCTGCCCAGATAATGCCCCCCCACCCTATCAGGGAGGCATCTGTGGTCACTGTGACTACTGGAGGGGGCTGAATGAAGGGTCTGTCCTGAGTCACTAGTGGGGAGACCATCCACCATGAAAGGTGCCTTTTGCATGCTTCTGTAATCAGTATCATGTGAGACATGGGCAGCTCTTGGAAAGACCACTGTGTGAACAGAAGCCACTGAAGGATCCTCATATTAAAGTGGGCCAGTGGGATTAGAAGAATGGCTGCTGCCATGGAACCCAGAGTTTGAAGGACAAACCTGACTTGGATCCTTTTGCTCTGCATTAGAATCTGTACTTGCTGACAAATTGTAGACTCCCTTTCTACAAGTAGCCTTGCAAACATGTTCCTTGTGTCTAATTCTGCTCCTATGTAAGAGATCGATTGATAGGGCAACAAGGCAGATTTTTCAAAATTTATTGTAATGCCTAGCTGGGAGCAGACTGTGATTGTGTAGTCCCTGGCTTGTAGGAGTTGATGCCTGGTGGTAGCAGTGAGAAGCCAGTCATCTAGATATGGAAACACCTGGAATCCTCGACGTCTCAGGTGAGCCGTGACCACTGCCATACATTTGGTGAACACCCTGGGAGGCTGTGATGAGAACATAGGGCAGAGCTCTGAACTGATAATGACCGGCTCCCAGCCGGAAGCGAAGAAATCTCCTGGAGCACCTGTCCATCTTGATGTGGTAGTACACGTCCTGAAGATCTATTGAGCACATCCAATTGTCCTGACCCAGAAAGGGTAGAGTGGACTGTAGCGTGACCATCCGAAACTTTATTCTTTGTACAGACCTGTTTAGTCTGCTAAGATCCAGAATCGGTCTCCAGTCCCCTGTCTTTTTTGGTACCAAAAAGAACCTTGAGTAAATTCCGGATCCGAGCTGGTCTGCCGGGACTTCCTGGATGACTCTTTTTTTCTAGCAGTTTTGAAACTTCTATTTCTGCTTGGTCCTTCAGATTGGGTGGAACATCTGGAAGGGATTTCTTTGATGGTAAGGGAGGTTGATGGAAGGGAATTTTGTAACCTCCGGATATAATGGACCGTACCCATCATTCTTGCATTAAATTTTGCCAGGCTTTTGGGTACAGTGAAAGTCTTCCCTTGACTGCCTCCAGAGGTGATCAGCCGGGCAACCCTTCAGGGATGCTGAAAGTGCTTATCAGAGAAATATTCTCTGTTGCCCTGGTTCTGCAGACCCCCTCTGCCATGAGGGCAGCGTCTGTTATTATTGTTTCCCCCTCTGCCTCTGGAGGAAAAATTGCTATGTGCATCAGGCAAGACTCCCTGGGATTTTCAAAACCACATCTTGCCACTCTTCTGACATTTGGGCTAAGGTCTAGAGGAAGTGGCAAAATGGACTCCCACAGCAGAGAGAGTCTTGCCTTCTTGCTCACACCTAGTCAAAGTGTCTTTCACCTGTGGTCCAAAAAGAAAGAAACTTTCAAAGGGGGTGTTAGTGAAGGACGCTCAAAAGGGTTCCGTAAAGTTACACAGCCACATCCATGCATGCTTCCTAAGGGCCACACCCATACCTGTGGCTCTACTCACACAATTGGCTGCATAGGAAATAAGCCTCATGGAGAAGTTAACTACAGAATTAAGCGTCGCCAGCTGGAAATCTGCTTTAGCTTGAGCTCCCTCAGCTGATGGATCTTGAAGGGTATCTCCAAGCTCTTTAAGGAGATCCCTCTTAAGCTGGGTACAATGACATCAGTAGTTCAGTGACCTCATAGAGAAGGTCGCTGAAGTGAACATTTGCTTCCCGTATATGTCCATCATCCTAGACTCCTTGTTAGGAGGATGGACAGATGAAGAGATCTCCACTAACTCTTTTTTGGTGGCTGCTGCTACCACCATGGCATCAACAGGAACACCTTTAGTAAGGAATTGCTTATCCTGGGGTGCTGTGATGAATTTACCAGGTCTTCTCAGAGTTGGTTCCACTGTATCCGGAGCTGACAAAGCATTTCGAGCCACCACTGCCATAAGTGGATTGAAAGGTGGAGAAACCCAGGAGGTGGAAGGTTGGGAACCGAAAGCATCCAGAAATACAGACTCATCCTCAGTAGGGGCTAGGGGATTCCAGCTCCCCCTCTGCTTAAGCATTTCTAGGATGTCTGAGAAGGAAAAATCTTCAGAGGGGGATCTCGGGGACCCTTCCGAATCATCTAAGTCTGTATCAGAAGTGACAGACACGGGGGAGTCAATGTACTCCCTCTTGCACTTCTTCTTATGAGGGGGCTCCTATGAATGATCAGGGGAGGCCTCAGAAGAAGAGGAAACACCCAATGGGGTGTCCTGGAGCATTGGTTCCCTACGCTTGGGGCCTGGAGGAGGAGCAGAGGTTGGCACAGGCACTTCAGGGGACGAAGCCGGTGGGGCTGATAGTGGAGCTGATTCAGTGGCCAGCACACACCTCATGACATTGAAGGCGTCCCTGCCACGAAGCAGAGAAAGCTCCAGTTCCAAGGAAATAGGAATCTTTCTCCGCACCGAGGAAGATGGCTCCAAGGCCGATGTAGGAACCGAGCTCACCTGCGCTGAAGCTCCAAGAAGGAGAACGGGGTCGGACAAGGGTCCGATGCCACTTGCCCCCTCGGAGCTGAAGAGGGAGCCCCGACACCCAGATCCCTCATTGGACGGCACCACCGAGGGGATTGGAGCCGACGTCGGAACTGAAGGAGATAGAGTTATCGGAGCCGATGTTTCCACTACTCGAACCCCAACAAACTCCAGCTCTGAACTCATTGGAGTCAGAGGAGGAACATCGAGAGAAGTGGACGGAGCTGACACCTGTTGAGGAGGGCTGGACAACATCTTGGCAAGTGCCTGCAACTTTAGCAACCTACTGACCACTCTCTCCACATTGTGATCCGACAGCCTAGAGGATCGAGAGGAGTGAGAGGATCGGTGACTATGCTCGCTCTGAAGTAAAGGAGACCAAGGAGCCAAATGCACCGATTCTAGTGAAGGGAACCTCAGCCTCCTGTGGCTCTGCGACAGCTCTGAAGTCTCTGATGGAGCCGACGGGGAGATTGTCATGTCGGTGCCAGCCAGAACCGAAGTGGAAGGTAAAATCTGAACCAAAGATGGCAACGAACTTGGAGCCGACGGCTTGGTGGGTTTAGGGGATTTCACAGGCTGAGAGCTCTTTGCCAGTGAATCCTGGGGTCTTAAAAGACCCCTAAGAATAAGCTTATTCTTACACTCCTGCAGGACTCTTGGACTAAAGGCATGACAGATAGAACAAGAGTCCTGCATGTGCACAGCGCCTAAACAATAGACGCAAGAAGTGTGCCCATCTGTCAAAGACATTTTCTGACAGCATGAATCACACTTCTTGAACCCAGAAACCTTGGATTCCTTTGACATCCTTAAAGAAGGAAAACAACAATTACAACAACAACTACCAGAAGCAATATACAGTCTACACAAAACACATATTCTACTATAAGACTATAGCTAAAGGTTTTTTTTTTTTTGTAAATAGGAAATCCTCTAACTTAAACTGTTAGCCTATGAGAGAAAGGTAGAAGGAAAGGCTGTAACTTAAATGGCTAACCTGACAAGAAGAGGTAGGGGGGAGGGGTGGGGGAGAACTCTCTAAGTTAAACGAGTTCTACAAGAAAAAGAAGGGATACTACAACTAAACACTAACTATCACAACGTTAATAATAAAACACTAAAAGTGTTGAATTCTAGAGTAAGAAAGTTATACAAAAAACTTTATATGAGCCTGAGCCAGAAAAACAACACCTCGCAGCTGAAGCGGCAAATGAGATCTGGGTAGCTATCGCTAGGTATCATGGGATAAGCGGTAGCCTCGAGCCAGTAAACAGCTCTCGAGTTATTGAAGATGGCCGAGTTGGAGCCGAGGATCGGCTCTGATCTCAACCAGCAAGAACGAAGGTGAGATAGACAACTTAACATCTGGTTTAACCTGCAGTATACACCTCTTACCTGGCATACCTGTGGAGGAATTGTTTGTTAACACTAACTGTTTCTACACATACTCCCAGATTCCAGGTTGATGTTATGCACATACCTGTCCATCTCTTTATGTACAGACTCTGGGCATGTCTTGACCACATGCAGTTGAACCAGGACATATTTAGACTATTGCTCTCTTAAAACTTTAATGACTTACAACACTCTTATACAGGATTTCCTTGACAGTTATATTATGTAGCACAGTGTGGGTGACAGTGATGAGTAATACCTTATTATTCAGAGCAACTGCAACAATAGCAATGGCATACAATACCAGAGTAAACTGTACCAGTACGGGGTATCAGTCTTTTATTTCTAGGCACAGTGTTCATATCTGATGGACCTGTGGGAGCAATGTTTGTTAGCACTACCTGAATGTTGCCACACAAATTACCAGATTCCACATTAGTATTATGCACATACATCTCACTCTGTTACTGTACACACTGTGGTCACAGCTTGACAACATGGGGGTGTAGATGGGACATACTTGGCTTATTACTCTCATAACATTTTGGGGAGTTGCTAGAGTGACAGGTTTGTTCTTAAAGATGTGTGACAATCAGTTGTATTTCTTGTTTGCTGCCTAAACATCTGGGATAATCCAACTGATTCTCAGCGGGACAGGCAGCAGATATGGGCTAATTTACTGGACATATCTGTACAGTTGTGCGGTATGATTCTGTATGCAGCCTACTACCACTCCCAGGATTCGAACCATGGCTGTATGTGCTAAAAATATAACAGTTCACATCTCAGTTGTGTGTGCTATTTGGATTTTGTTGTCTGCCTTTTCATTGTTTTCTGTCTATGTCTCTCTCAGTTGTACTATATGACCTCTTGGGATTACACCAGTCATATACAGACATTCCTACACATTTTATTTATGTTGCACAGTGTGGGTAACAGTGCTTAATACAATAATACTATTAAGTGATTGCAAATCTACATTACCATATGATACCAGAGTAAACACATGCAGTCCAGCAGTTAGACCTTTATTTGCAGGCTATTATGCTTTTATTTACATACAACCTAAATGAGACTCTTCCTGCCATATTCTCTGGTGTATGCAGTACTTGTCTTAAACAATACAGGTTTTATACAAGCAATTAACTTACTACTACTTTTAGATTTATTTCCTATGACAGTACATGCAAGAGTATTACTAACCTGCCTCACATCACAACCGCTCCAAGCAACATCCATGGGCCTCCTTGTTCACAGCCTGCTCACTTGCCACTGTGAAGGACATAAGAGGAATATTTAGCCATACCTGTCCATAATATACATGAGCTGGCAATTATTAAATAGGTAGTGGAGTGATACTTATGGCTGGGACCTCCCCTGTCCTCCTAGCCTCTTAAATCCACTGATCCAAGAGATCCCTCTTTTGCTGCTTCAGGTCGGCATAGTGATGCCTGACCTCCTCACCATTTTGGGGTATGCCAGTGGCACTGGTGAGGTCACAGGCGAGACAGTCCCAGGCTTCCGCTTGATATTGGGAACCCTGGTACTGGCCCTGCAGCAGTATCTGCTCATGGTCTTTCGCAAGGAGTCCTGCCATGACTCTGGACTCCTGGATGCCCCAGCTCAGAGCCCAAAAGTGCACACCCTCTCCCATTCCAGACATAGTGCCTATAAGGAGAAGCTACAACCAGTTATGAGATGCATTCCCGCCTGTTGGGTTTAAATAGGGCCGATTTTCCACACTTTGCCATGATTGGACAGTTTTGAAAAGGCTAAGCTATGGGCAAACCTGCTTACCTAAGGTTGGCATTGCTTAAAGGGATATACCAGTGGGCAAATTGAGTTAGCTGGCCTACACATTGCTTACGGCTAGTAAGCTGGGTTGTGCAATGTTTAGCATTGCTTAATTTTTAATTTGCATACTATTTGCTTTTTGGCATTGATTTATTATTCACTACATGTTATATATGTGTTTGATATCCTTGATTCATGTGTATGTACAATGAAACCTCACATCTGGCCTTAATGCAGTACTCCAGTTCACATATTTATGTTATGTAGCAGGTTATACAACATAAGACTGTATATAGATTCCATTTACATGTTCACTTTGAATTTCCTATAATGAGGATCTGTTTGGTGATACCTCCATCTTATGTACTGGTGTGATGGCTTAGTGGTTAGGTACTGTGACTATAGTGTACAGGGTCCTGGTTTCAAGACCTGCAAAGGCTGTTTATTTTGTTTCTGGCCAGGACAGCGGCTGTTGAATACAGAGTGACTAAGGCACTTTTAAGCAATTGTAAGTGGGTTTGCGCGGCTTTGCTCAAGGGTAAGCTATGCTAACCTCTGGTTAAATTTGATTACAGAGAGTTAGCTTCAATATTGCATAACCTGTGTGCGCATTGCTTACCCCATGTAAATGGGCTTAAACTCACTTACTAGTGATTAAATATGCTTACTCCTGCTTACTACTGTTTAATAGTGCTTAAACTTGCTTACTAGTGCTTACTGCCGCTTACCACTGCACTAATTTAGACAGTAATGCTTAATGGTTCTTGGGAAGGTGGTGGATTTGGAAACTGTGTGGAGTTATCATTCATTACACATTTTACCTTCCATTCGTATCCCTGATTCCTGTGTAGATATACTGTATGGGGCACATGTTGTTATCTGTGGACTTTGCAACATTATTACACTGACAACTCACATCTGCATTTAATGCAGTACTCCAGTTCACAAATATATGTTATTTACTAGGTTATGCAACTAAAAATATTGATCATACAGTGATATGACATCGAAAATGGACTGTACTGGAGTGGGAGTTGAACTGGGAATGACTGCTCATAAGGTGAATGCTCTGCCCACTATACTATTGCTGTACTGCTTCATTTACAGATATCTTGCTTTTTATCCTCTTGTGCCATTTAAGCTGCAGTAACTGTAGCTAAGCGATGGGCAAACCCGCTCACCTATGGTTAAATTTAATCTGCTTACTTGTGCTTACTCCTGCTTACCACTGCACTAATTTAGATAGTAATGCTTAATGGTTCTTGGGAAGGTGGTGTTATCATTCATTACATGATTCCTGTGTAGATATACTGTATGGGGCACATGTTGTTATCTGTGGACTTTGCAACATTATTACACTGACAACTCACATCTGCATTTAATGCAGTACTCCAGTTCACAAATATATGTTATTTACTAGGTTATGCAACTAAAAATATTGATCATACAGTGATATGACATCGAAAATGGACTGTACTGGAGTGGGAGTTGAACTGGAAATGACTGCTCATAAGGCGAATGCTCTGCCCACTATACTATTGCTGTACTGCTTCATTTGCAGATATCTTGCGTTTTATCATCTTATGCCATTTAAGCTGCAGTAACTGTAGCTAAGCGATGGGCAAACCCGCTCACCTATGGTTAAATTTAATCTGTTTCATAAAAAAAATCTTTATATTTGTTGTTTTAACTATTGCTCTTGTACATGTGGGGGGATGTTGTTGGGGGTATGCGTACACCTATGAGCAGTCTTGCTCATTTTTTTATGACTTGTCTGCTGTTCTTCATTGCAGGGGCGTGTATATTCTGAGAGCTCTGCTCTCAGACACTCCCCCTGCACTCTTACATGCTCCGTGTAAGATTAGGAGCTCAGGCAGCGTGCCTTCATTAATATGCATGGCACGCTGCCGCCCTGCTCCTAAATGGCTGCTTCCATGCAGGACTAAGCTAGTCCTCCACAGAAGGATAGTGAATCCTGGGGTTTGTCTGTGACTGCTGTTGTCTATTTGTAAAGTCTTAGCTTTAGTTTATTTTTTTTTAAATAAAAAAATTTAAGTCTTTCAGAAAATGCATGCTGTTTTGATTAATTAGATGGTCCAGGTGAAATGGATTCTGTCCCATATTAAAATCAAAAGTTCTTTCCACAACAGACTTAAAATTTCATTGTTCAATGCCAGTGTTGACTCTATTTGAAATCCAGGCTTCTTCCCTCAGACATTCTGGAGAGAAAGCCATAAAATTACTTGAAAACAAAGGTAATGTTCCTGCCACAGCTGCAAAAGAATGGTGGGAAGCTCCAGTGTCTTGGAAACATGGTAAAGCCATAGTTCCAGTATCATGATTGTCAGTTACCTTATCTAATCACATATTAGTGGTGTCAAAATTAAAATAAATAGCTCCTTTCAGAGTAGTTTCATCTGTGAGCTTATGGCCGTTGTCGGCCACTATGTTGGGAGCCTCCAACACTTGCATAGGACCCAGAAGTGTAAGGGTGGAAGCAAATTCATTCCTAGTAGTAGCGGATTCATTCCTATTGGTGACACCATCCCTGTTCCATTGTGGAAACAATTCAATAAGCTTTGTATGTTATCCCTTCATAACAGTGACATCTTTTTAAATTTTTTTTAAATCCAAGTTGTCTGCCAAAGTATTCAGGGGAGTAAAATTATCCAAGGCATCAATCAAACCCCTTCCAACCACCATGAAAATGAATATAAACTGCAAAAAATTGAGGTGTTATTAAAACACACTAGTAACCAAAAACTATACTAATACTGGAAGGAATTTCAAAGAATGGATTAAATTCATTGACAGCTTTCATCCCTCCAAAGGAGACTTTATCTGAATAGCGTGCCCATGTAACAATCACCAATTTATACACACTAAAAAATCATTTCATTGGATAATTAAATAAGAAGTATATTAATTAATTAATAAGTTCAAACATTTAAAAAGTCCTTACTAAAATAACCCTTAAACAACTTCTCTATTGACCCTTCATTTACTCTTGCTCCCAGCATGCAATGGAATTGTGAAATAAAAAGACAGAATAAAAAACAATATGGCAAATCTCACCAGTCCACACCACACACTCCAGAGACCTCAACTTCATTGCTACAATCAACAGAACATGTTGGAGGCACAGGTTCATAACCCAGAGACTGCCCATGCTATGGAATAGACTTCCCATACATGTCAAGCAGAGCACCTCACTGGCCCTCTTCAAGAGAAATCTTGATGAGTGGATGGGAAATAGAAAATTCACACCGGGGATCGCTCCAGTGGCTCTACTCAACAGAGGCACTAGGAACTAAGGTTGGGTGGCACAATGCCAGGGTAATCCTATGTGCTAGGCTTGTAGAGGCTCCAGGGCCATTTGCCTAGTACACACCTATGAACCTATGACCCTATGAACTTATTTTAGAATAACTGAAATTAATAAATAAAATTAATAACACAGCTATAACTTTCTGGCCTTCATTTGCAGCATACGTACAATACATGTAAATTCATTCAGGCCTGGGAGAAATGTGGCACATAGCCTAAGTTGCCAAACCAGTTCCTGAAAATCTAAAAGCACCTCCCAATTGCCTCCACATGCATTTTAAACTTGTTCCACAATTCCAAAGTGGAATTTTTGAAATAAGCCACATCCTAAAGTATGTTTATGCAGTACATTGTTTTCATCTTTGTTTGAAATATCATAAATGTGCTTGTAAATTCTTGTTTTAAAATGTTCAGTTTAGCCTATGTAGAAGACAGAACATTCAAAACAAACAGCAATGCTGACATACTCCTGAGATAACTCCCTTTGTGAAAAACACTATGAATTTTTAAATACTGTCTAATAATACACTTCCATCTTGTAAAATGCATCTGCACTGATTACAGCACCCACAACAGATGGTACCTCGTTGTTGTTCTATAAAATCTCTAACTATATTGGTCTTATTTTCCAACACATTTTTGAAGTCGGGGGCTGTCTTAAAAATAAAAATAGGTTCAGAGTCCTGATCCAAGATGGCAGACATCCAGTAAACACCCTCTCCATGTAGCTCCTAAAGACAAATAACTTAACTGTATTAATAGTCGACAACTCAGCAAGAGAAGACAACCAACTTCAAGAGAATTGTATCTGTAATGGTATCTATATACAAGCCGTTTTCTTCTCTAAACACTTACTAAGATAACCAGCTTTAATTGAATGCTGGACAGCTCCGAGACTCCAGAACATGTGTAATACAGGCCACAAAGTTAATACACAGCATCCGAACAAGAGAAATAGAGATCAGGCATCGGGGCATCCAAAATGTCTTAAGAATCAGAGGTGGACTCAATGGACATGCAAACCACAAAGACAAAATTATCAGCGATCACTTCACCTGAAAAGGAAACAACAACTAAGAGACAGAGAACAGCCAAATAACACCAGGAACTATCTAAACCTAACCCAAAGCCAAAACCAGAGACCGACATCCAAATGGAAGACCTTAAGCAAGCACTTTTGCCACTTCAGACAGCAGTGCAAAAATTTCTGGAACAACTAACAAGCTTCGGCAGCACTATTAATCAAATAGCTGAATGGATGGACAGAGTTGAAACCAATACACTTGAGAATGAATTTCAAATCGGGAAAGTGAAGGAGGAACTTCACGCCAAAAGTACCGCAATTACAGAGATTCAACAAAAGCTTCTGGACTTAGAGGTTAGAAGTCGAAGAAACAATGTCTTACTGAGAGGAGTTCCTGAAAAATATGACAACACACAGCTCATGACAGTCACCAAACAAATATTTGCCAAGCTGCTTCACCTGGATTAAAATACTAATGATACTGTAATTGAGAGAGTGCACAGAGCTCTACGTAAAAAACAAGATTCCGATAACCCAAGACAGATATATGCTAAACTCCTGAACTATCAAGATACTCAGAAAATTCTCTCAGCGGCTAAACAAAAACAGCTAATCCGGAATGTATTTAAAATTTCTATAGCGCAAGGCCTTCCCTTAGAGATTAAGCAAAAACAGCAAACTCTCTCACCTTACTGTGCTGAGCTTATCAAATGGAAAATTAAATTCCAGATGTGCTACCCAAACACTCTCATCTTTTACAATAATGAAAAAAAAAATTTCTGTTAACACACCAATTGAAGTGAAGGCAGCATTCATTAAAGTATTTGGCAAAGCACTGGAAACCTAAAGAGCAGATAACACCATACAAACACTGCTACATGAGATAGTCTTTATAGTCTTTATCGCTATTACCTTACACGCCCCACATAAGAAACAAACCAAATCACAGATGTTTACTTTTTGCCAGTCCCGAAATATATACAATTGTATAAATTAACCAGACAGAAACTATAATTTTAGCCAGTGTACTCAATAGGAACAAAGGAAGGTTACAATTTCCTGGATCACTCCCAAGCTTCCTGGATACACACCATCATTCCATTGAAGCCAAAACGTGAATTGAGCAACTCCTGGTCATAACGTTGGTGACAACAATTAGAAGTATCTCTGATATACTATTACAATCCTCATTGCTCTACTTTGGAATACCACTGAGTCTTACCTTAACTCACATAGGCTCTCTGTGAACCCTAGGTGTGTCTGTGCAATTACAGGACTGAACCATAGACCACAGATTAAAGGGGAGTGTACAAAGTACACTAAACTCATACCAATATTTTATAAGTACGAGCAATGAAGAATTCTCATCACAAACTGTGAGTAAGCACACATATGCATGTAGGAACCAATTTTAGTTGGTTGCTCAGTACATCCAAATGAACATGTGGTCAGCACTTTGGTAGCTGATCCTTCCATACCCTACTAAAGTCTCAAGCACTTAAATTGCGACAAGGGTAGACTTTCACAGACATAGTGAAAGCAGAAACAAAGTTAAACTCTGCGGCAATTGGAATAGCCTGGGGGTATGGATTAAACCTACAGGCAACTGTCTGAGTATAATGATTGAGGGGAAAGAAATGGCATTTTGGAGATTTTATCATCCAATCTTTGGATGTGTTTTCCTTTCCCCTTTTTCTTTTTGTTTGTTTCTTTTAAGGCATGCTTGCAGTATGTCATTCTGGTATAGCCTGAACTAGATAAGAAGATGGCGGGATGGGAATGTTATTAAAGAACCATTGTACATATGCCAGTAAATTTAAGGTTGTTGCAAATACCTTAATGTTATGGTGCAAACGCTCATGTATTGTAGTTTACTTTTATATTAGCTCGAGTTATATATTCACTAGAGATTTTTTTTCCCCTTCATTCAAACTGTTACTACTGTATGTCAAAGGATAGTGCAAGTAAATACAGGATTTTTTTTTAATCTTCAGAACACTTACATAACCAAATATACCTACCTGTTCCTAGTATGCTTACTATATATATATATATATATATATATATATATATATATATATATATAGGTTAAATATTGCAATAGCATATATATTTTGTCTATAATATACCCTGACATCTACCTTCTTTCCAGGCAATACAGGTAAATAAATTTGGATAAAACTAGCTTTTAAACCATGATTAAGGCAATTACTAATTTCCTTGGGTGGATGTGTAACAAGCATACTTTGTTTAACTATGGCAATATCCATTGAGATGAGTGGATCTTTAAGTAGGGTACAGGATGATGAATTTTAGGATAGATATATTGTTGTATTATAGTTTTAGACAGGCTAAGGAATTTGTTAAGACAAAGAAACATTTTGGAGGATTTGGGTTCACTTTAACTAACAAAAATCTTTAGAGAACTTTATCCTATTGCCTCTTACATCCAAGCTTCCTGGAAAGGGGATTTAAGTGGATAGGCACAGGACTAGTCCAGGAAAGGTTAAATGTGGGTAAGTTAGATTACAGTTTCAGAATAATAACAGAGGGAAATTCTGGGAACCTTATTCTCACAACACCCTCATGACAAAAAAAGTAACAGTAGCCAAGGATGAGACAAGAAACTGGATATATCTCCGGTGTCAGACGAAAATGTTGAGCACCCCACTAAAGAAGATTGACATACACATATACTACAAAACACACTATAAAAACAAAATAAGAACAGAATGCAGTTCCCAGCTATAGATACTAAGGGAAACGGCTTGGTGCCCAGTAATCATCTAAATAAGTCATATATGGCCAGTTAATTAATAGAATGTGAGGGGTCAACAAGATAAGAAAAAAAGGAACCTACTGATGCATTTAGTATTTCAATCCAAAGCTAATGTCTTTTTCATACAGTAAACTCACTTAATAGAAGATGAGTGGAAGAAGGACACAAATAGGAAGTGGATCAGAGCCATTATTGCTTCCAAAGATAGGTCAAACTCCAAAGGAGTTGCTATTGTAGTCAATAAATCATTTCAAGACTCTATAATTGACTTCAAGTCTGATTCAAACAGCAGATGGTGCTACTTTATATCAGTAAATCCAAAACTACCAAAGCCAGTCCTACTTCTTAATATTTATGGCCCATGCTCGAAACAACAAAACTTTATCTCTAAATTACACAACCTATTAAGTAAATTTGCAGACCATTATTTGATAATAGGAGGAGACTGGAATGTAGTGATAAACTCTTACATTGACTGCTCAAACAAATCAGTCAACCATAATCACCAACCATCTATGACCTTAGCAGACCTGATGTCAGACTTCCTCCTATTGGCTCCTATCTCATTCCGGGAAAACTCACAGAAACATACTTACTTTGCACACTATTCAAATTGCCACAAAACATGGGCCAGACTAGACTTTTTCTTAATCTCTGAGACATTTGCAAGAGGGGAAATTAGATACTCTATTAAACCTAGATATTTGTCGGATCATTCAAGAATCATGATGGATATCAAATGGTTAGACTCATTCCCTATACCCAGACATCAAACTTGTAATTGGTACCTAAATAATAACATCCTCTTTAAATCTGAGCTTATAAAAATCATCTCTGACATCCTAATGGAGGTAGATATGAACCTAAACAATACTGCTATACCCCTTGATATACAATGGGCAGCTTGTAAAGCAGTAATTAGAGGGTTCCTGATTCAAAAGGCATCTTACTTTCAGAAAATGATGAAACAGAAAGAGACACACCTAACTAAGAAACTAAAAGAACTAGAAATGAAGTTGCAAATAACCCAAGATCAGGATATTGAAAAACAAATAAGTAAACTGCAAAAAGATCTATGTGACTTGCATCATCAACACTATTCAGTGAAGATCTAAAATACATAGCCAAGTATTATAAAGGGGCACAAGTCCCATCTAGAACACTTGCAAGAATTATTGAAAATAAGCAAGAAACCCCTAGAATAACTCTCCTAAAATATCAGGATAGAACATACCAAACAGATGATCAAATCATAGAATTATTCAAAGAAATGTATTCCAAAATTTATATGAACACTCAACAACCCCCTAAATCTGACATTAATGACTTTTAAACAATCTTGTATTCCCCAAAATTACAACCTCTCAAGAAAAGATTTTGGCAGACTCATTTACACAAGAAATAGTTGAGGCAATCAATAACCTAAAGACAGGCAAAGCACCAGGCCCCAGTGGGTACACATCAGAATTTTATAAAACATTTAATCAGAAGACCTCCTCAATACTGTTAAAGGTATTCAACTACATGAGAATAAATGGAATAAAGGATCCCGATCTAAATAGCTCAAAAACAATATTGATTCCCAAAAGTAAAATTGACAGAGCCAACCCCCATAACTAAAGGCCTATTGCCCTAATGAATGTGGATTGTCAAAATATTAACCTCCCTACTTGCAGAAAGATTGAAGAAGGTTATGCCCTCTATCATCTCTCAAGAACAATCTGGCTTCATGGCTAACAGACATACATGGGACAATACACTACTTTTAGATTCTATGATCCAACTGACTAAGAGAGAAAGAAGTCTGTTAGTCTGTTGGGCGGCACAGTGGTGCAGCGGTTAATGTTGTCACCTCACAGCAAGAGGTTCTCTGGTTCGATTCTTGGCTGGGGTGCCTTCTGTGTGGAGTTTGCATGTTCTCCCTGTGTTCGCGTGGGTTTCCTCCGGGTACTCCGGTTTCCTCCCACATTCCAAAGACATGCATCTGGAGCATTTCTCCCTGGGCCTCCACTGAAAACAGGCTCTGTGGAACCTAGTCGGACTTTCCTGGTCAACAAATGTTAAATAAAAAAAAAAATATCCTAGGTATACGTTAGTCCTTGCAAAGCTTTCGACAGGGTAAGCTGGGATTTTCTATTTGCAACTCTATCCTTTTTTGATATCCCAAAGGATTTCATAAACATTATAGAAATCTTATATAACCACTCACATACATATTTATGGGTAAACAGAACCCTATCAAGTCCAATTAAATTAACTAATGGAACAAGACAAGGATGCCCGCTCCCTCCACATCTATTCAGTCTTTACATTGAACCTTTGTTCCTTCACATATCGCAGAGAACTTTTCACTCAATCTCTAAAATACTCAGTTCCAAAACACCTTTATCTGCCTTTGCAGATGACCTCATCATTTACTTTGAATGTCCCACTACAGATCTTGGGAAAATTATTTCATCAATAAATATATTTGGCAAAATCTCTAATTATCAAATTAATCACAAAAAATCACATATATTTCCCATCGATCCCTCAAGTCATAAAGAAGACCTACTTATGGACTCCCCTTTCAAACTTAATTACTCCTTTAAATATCTTGGGATAAACTATGAACATAATCATCTATCTATGCCTCAAAATAATCTATTAAAATATGGAATAGCGTCACCCAAGATCTGGATAGATGGAAACTACTAAAACTATCTATCACATCAAAAGCAGCAATTATTGAAATGAATGTCTTACTTAAATCGCTATACCAATTTAATGCTACAATGTTGAGATTCACAGTAAAATGGATGGTGCTCAACTATTTTATACATTTTAAATACATTTTCAATGTATTTTATGTTAGAACTTGTTGGTTTATACATCTACTATATGTGACTTTGTTTCATTTATACACAAACAACACTTTATTTATATAAATAAATAATATCTTTGTGTAGAATTTTGAGTTATATTTTTAGAAAAGGTACTACAATATATATTTATAGTGTGGTACAAATTGATACTTCAAGGCAAAGTTTTAAATGTTTTTAAATGTTTTTAACTATGTAATGACACCTTTATCCTTATTGGTTATACTTCTAATTGGTTTCAATTAATTAGAATATAAATTGGGAAGGTTGTGACTTCATTTTTTATCTGACGAAGTTGAAGATGAAAACATGATTACACACTGTAAACATTATTTGTGTTGGGCCTGTTATTAAAGCTGTTCGTGTTACTCCAACTCGACTCGAGGTGCTGTTCTACAAGTTTACAATGTTGAGATTGCCAAACCATTTCTTTCAAAAAATAAACAAAGATCTCTCCAGATTTATATGGTACCCTAGATCAGTTCAAATTAAATATTCAGGGTTAATACATCTGAAGGAAAAAGGAGGCTTAGACCTGCCAGATCTATGGCTCTATTATAATATTACTAATGCATTCAGGCTTATATCAATAGCTAACCATTCAAAATACAGTGAGCATTGGTCATCAATGTGGGTTAGAATCTGTCACCAACATATACTCTACTGTAAAGTCAACCCCAAAGTCATACCATTCATTTCTTCAAATAATATCAGGAACCTAAATCTAAATGCTAACTTAATAGCCAACATTAAAATCTTCCAGGAATGGGTGAAAACTCTAAAATTGGATAAGACCTTACCCCTTCTTCAACCACTCCATTTGAACCCAAATATCAAACTGAATAACAAGATGTTAAATCTAATTGAATACCCATCAATCAAGGACTGTACAGTCTGGGACATATACAGGTATCGAGACAAAACACCACATGACCTAAGAGAGGCTCTAAAAGGTAACAAAAAATATATAATTATTCTAAGGCAAATTAGGGAGATGCTACAAGTGATAATTGAGGAAGCATAAGTTAATGAGGAAGATCTGATGAAGCTTTCCGAAATTTTTGAATTCATTGCAACCAAAAAGAAAACAATCTCGAACACATATAAACTTCTTAGATCCTTCATCTATGAAGACACTATGCTCTTCTCTAAATACTGGGACAATAGAGGCAATATATTCTCAAGAGAGCAGAAACTTGGTGCTATTAAATCTACCATCAGCTATTCTCCCTTTAAAATATTAATAGGTACACAACTAATGATTAATAACAATGTGTACTATATTCCTACGACCCTAAAAGGGTTTAAACCCCAATCTTCCCCAGCATGTAAGTGTTGCTTCCACCCACATGCAGATATTCTACATGTTCTATGGTTCTGTAAGTGCTCATGGAATTTGTGGGACTCGCTTAAAGTGCGACTAGAAAAGATGGGGTACCACCATTCTACTCTGTGTTGGGAACTAGCAGTTTTACATATCACAGATCTAAAACTCACCAAGTTACAAATGCATACATTAATCATGATATGCCTACTTATTAAACTATACATAACCAAAAACTGGATAGACCATACCAAGCTATCCTGGAGAGGTTTCTGAGCTATGGCCACAACCTACATATCATCTCAAAAAATAATTATAACTAATCCTAAGAAATGTATCTACTACCAGAAAATGTGGAACGTACTCTTTGAAAAGATTTTACTCACTTGACTACAGCCTAAATATTCAACAAACAAACCCTGAATACTAGACACTGGTTACTACATATCGTCCCTCTGAGTGACATAGAGCTGGGGTTAACAAATGACCACAATATATTGGTATCCTTGTGAAGCTTAGGACCCAGAGGTATATATAAAATGTATGGTCGTTTTTTTGTTTCTTTGTATACTTAGCAGATTTAACTTACCGCAGTAGTGTATATATTGTACATAGTATTCATTTGTATTGAAGAGATGTAATTTTTATATAAACAGTTTATTAACACGTCTATTGTGATTGCTTGTTGTGAAAACTAATAAAAAGCTATTTTAAACAAAAAACAAATAGGTTCAGAGTCTAACAAACTATGGCATACTTGTTTAGCATTAAAAATGCTCCAATTCTTCTTGACAACGTTCTTGAATTCAGTGGAGAACTTGTTGTATTGTACAACTAGTACATGTTTGTATTTATCCATCCTTTTTAACTGTCCATTTCCATCCAATCTGGTTCCCAGTAGGGGCTTATACTTACCCCCTCATTCATTAAATACCTCCCTACAAAGATTATTAACAAAATTCTCAGGGTACCCTCTCACAATAAGCATGTCCTTCAATCTCTCTAATGCTCCTCACACGTCTACATGATGTGAAGTCATTCTTGCAACTCTAATACACTGTCCTTTCACAAGACTTTTCTTCTGTGAAAGGGGATGAAAACTAGAAAAATGCAGGTACAAGTTGCAGAAAATAGGTTTCCTGTATATATTTGATTTGAAACCTGTTACAGTACATGATATTAATATGTCAAGGTAATTTATCTTTTCCTTATTGTATGCTGAGATGAATTTCAAAAATGTAGTAGTAGTATTGTTCAAGTATTTGACAACAGACTGAATATTGGATTCACTGCCATCCCATAATATAAAAATATTATCCATAGGTTCATAGGTTGGTACTAGGCTATCAACCCTAGTGCCTATACAAGCCTAGCTGTAACAATTCCCTGGATATTTCTTCTCACAATATTTACTTCCCTGGACCCCTGTCTAGCAGGGTGACTGACGTGATCCCCGGGAGAATTTCCTATCTCCCATCCAATCATCAAGGTTCCTTTTGAAGATGGCCAAGGAGGCACTCTGCTTGACATGTATGGGCAGTCTATTCCAGAGTATGGGGAGACTCTGAGTCAGGAACCTATCCCTCCAGCATGTTTTGTTCATTGTGATGACAAGGTTTAGATCCCTGGAGCGTGTGGCTCTGTGGGATTGGGATTTCTTTAAGTGGAGCATGTCCAACAGCTCAGGGTTTGACATGGCCTTGTATGTTAAGCAGAGCTCGCCTCTGAGTAGATGATATGCCACAGAGTATAGCTGGAGTTTTTTTAGATGGTCAGCATAGGGCATCTGCTTTAGGCCTGTGATTCTTTTAGTGAGGTTTTTCTGCGGCCTTTCTAGCTGTTGCAGATGTCTTGAGAGGTACATACCAAACAGGGCATTGTACTCTATAATGGGTCTAATGAGGAATGAGTACAGTGGGACAATGACCTCCTTTTTTTCTGGATAAAAAGCTCTTAGTGATGAGGTGTGCCACATAGAAGGATTTCCTGACTGTTGTGGCAATGTGGTTATCGAAGGTGAGACCACTGTCCACCTGTGTCCCTAAGTCTCATATCACACTTTTGGTGTTTAGTGTACTGCCACCTATGTGGTAATTCATGGGTACATGTTTTTTTCCCAAAGGGGATAACTATACATTTCTTGGCATTAAGCTTGAGCCCATGGCTCTGGCACTAAGCATCTGTTTTTGTAAGGCCCTTTTGTAGAATATCCACATAATTTTGGGATTCAATAATGGCTCCCAGTTTGCAGTCATCTGTGAACTTTGTTAGCCAGAGTACCTTAGTGTTGGCCTGTACTTCAAAGAAGTAGAT
The DNA here is from genome assembly GCF_019279795.1 of Protopterus annectens. Classification (NCBI taxonomy): domain Eukaryota; kingdom Metazoa; phylum Chordata; order Ceratodontiformes; family Protopteridae; genus Protopterus; species Protopterus annectens. The sequence continues at coordinate 1,451,687,063 of NC_056731.1, read as the reverse complement.
GCCAAACAAGAGCAGTCCCAGGACTGAACCCTGAGGTACTCCGCTTGTCACTTGCCTGAAGCTGAATTTGGAGATAATCAGAGATATAAGTAAATGTTGTTGGAAAACAGCTTTTGAACACATATTGGTTTTCCAGGCAAGCAAAACCATGTTTGCAAAAATTGGGGCACAAGCTGCATCCATGGCAACTCCACTAATTTGATGGAAGAATTCACCATCAAAAAAATGTAGCTGTGATCTAAAAAAAGGGAGGTCAACTCAACAATCCAATTAATTTTCATTCAATAAAAATTGGTTTGCACTTAGATTTTCTAGAAAAAGTTCTAACCCCTCCATTTTGGGTATAATGGTAAACCAATCTATCATATAAATAGTCAAGAAAATAAGTTTTTTGTTCCAAACATTGTTTTTCAAGCATCCCAAAAAGTCGTATGAGTCGTTAAGTAAGTGTGGTACCAAATCAAAAATTGTTTTAAGCCACCTGTCAATCAACACTGCCAAAGAATAAGTCTTAGAACTTTGAGCAGAAACAATAGATCTAAAAGGGGGATTGTTAAAGTTTTTGTAATCTTCGGTATGCCAAAGGGAGTGGGACTGACAGGTTAGGGATTTTGCAAAAACTTATATGTTTTCACATCAGTTCTTTGGTTCAGAAGGTATTCTTTCAAGTATAAGTCTATCCCATGATAAGCAATGTTAATTTGATTTTTTTTAAACTGGGCTGTAAGTCTCAGTGTTATGTAAAATTGTTTAAGACTGCACTGGAATAATCCAAAGCATCATGCAAGATAATGCTACCCCCTTTAACTGGTTTCATAATGCGCACTGTTCTGCCATTCAAAAAGTAGCTTTTCCTGCTAGATATATAAAAACCTCCTCTGTTATGATAATCTGTTTTGTAAATCTCTTCCTTGACAGGCTTTTCAAAAATGTTAATAATGGGATGCAAAGTGGAGTGAAACAAACTTTATTTCTTAGTATTACCTCCCCTAACCCAGTCATTATATACCTCCCTTTATTTTGTTTCATGAAAAAATGCAATGAGGTTTAATTTTCTTGTAAATAATTTAAATTTTACCAAAGAATCTGCAATGTCTATATTTCTAGAAGGGATAAATTTGAAACCTTTCTGAAATAGGGAAATGTCCTTTAGTCCTTTAATCACCAAATTATTAGTGTAATTGTAAATATTATACCATCTATAGGTTGTCACCACTCAATACCTCCTCTTCCCTTCTGTCCTCTTGAAGTACAGTCCCTCTTATTGACCAGGTGAAGGTTTAATCCATCCTTTGAAGTTCCTCATGGCATGATTACAGTTTTTGGTTATTGCTGACAAACTGTCAGAACTAGGCATAAATCTCTACATAACTCATTGGAATGCTGGATGGCTTAAAGATAGGAACCAAAAAGTTAGGATTGGTGAGACCACTAGGAGACCAGTCACCAGTGCAATACCCCTGGGATCTGTATTGGGCCTACTCCTGTTTGGCATCTACATCTCAGGAGTCAAGACTAATGTCAAATGCCTCTGGTTCACCAAGTTTGCAAATGACTGTAAACTGAGAGCTATAATGGATTCCCCATCACACAAACATCCTACAAAAGGGTCTTACACAAAAAATGATGGGTGTCAGAGCCACAGATTAAAACTCAACATGAAGAAATGCATTATAGTGACCTTTGGGAAGCTGTCCACCAAAGCTAATTATTCCATAAATAAGACGCCCCTAAGAGCGGACCCGGTAGTTAGGAATTTGAGAATTTATGTTGACAGTAATTTAGCCTTCAACCAACATGTAGCCAAAATAATAAGAAAGTCATTCTCTGTCACTCAACTCATAAGCAAGAGTATGCCATCCTGGTCTAAGGAAGTTATACTGCCACTCTAATCATCCCTTATCAGATCCATCATTGTACAATGCCCATTTGGCATGTATCTAGCCAGGCACCTGCAACAGTTGAAATGCCCTCAACGTTTTCTCACTGGGAGAATACATGGTGTAAATATCATGTACTATGCAGATCTCCTTAAGGCCCTATCTCTTTACTCAGTCTCTTAAAGGTTACTGAGCAGTGATCCTTGCCTGGCATATAAGACATCCTCAGCTTCAGCTCTGATTTACCTCTTTCACCTCAATAAAACAAACAGCACCAGGTACACTAAATCCAAGGACCTGAACATAGATTGTAACATAAATAAAGCATGGTGGAAAGAGCAATATGTGTCTCAAAAGATCCTTGCACTGTGGAACAGACACTACATTTGTGTGAAGTGGAGTTAGTCCCTGATCCTTTTCAAGCAAAACCTTGATCATTGGCTGTGAAATTGTAAATGCATCCCCAGTCTGACCCCCATGTCTCTGATGGACAGGGGTCTACAGTAAGTTATCTAATTCCAAACTAACATACCACCAACATAACCCTTAGCTACCTCCTTACTAACATACCCCTATCATATAGGCATCCAAAGCAGTTAAGGAAAAAATTGGTAGGGTTGCATGGCTAGGTTTATAAAGACCCTGGTGGTTGATAGCCTTATACAAACCTATGAACTTATAAATTCAAATTTAGTTGCACTGAAATTCCTAATGACATAATTGTAGTAATAGGTGGATTGTGCACTCATGTTTCCAATCAGTTATCTAAAAGCTTTGACATAAATTATCAAAAGGCCTGTCCTCTTAGCTATAGGCACACACAGTCATTTTACTATCATGGTCTTGTATAATACATTAAGCTGTTTTCATTAACAGTGTCTATATGGCTTCTGCGTATGGTGAAAAATGAGCATATTTCCATCATATATTTTTATGAATCAGTTATTAAATCACAAATAAAAAACAACATTTATCCAGTGAAAGTTTGTATGATAGAATCTGCCTGTGCTGAAAGAGTATACTGTACTGCAGTCAAGATAATTTATGTGCTACAATGAAATATCTAAAGATAGAATGGCAGTTTTAGGTGTATTTTGTATATATATATATATACATATATATATATATATCAAGGACACTGCACCTGTTCTTCAGTGCTATGCTGCAGCATGTGAGGAAGCATATGTGGTTTTCACATACTATCACATACTGCAATATAGTGTGGTCTCAGAGTTGGTATATTTAAGTAGCGGGGGTGTGGGGGGTGCAGGGGGGCTTGACCCCTGCTTAAACTCGTCAGGGTACTTTTTTCTTTTTTTTTGTTGTTTTTCTAAGTTCGATGTTTGAAAACCTCGACCATATGGTGTCAACAATATGGTGTTTGATGTTTTCAACCATCGATCTTATATAGACCCCTAAGAAGTAAGGCAAGGAAAACTGATGAACACAGACTACCAGTTCAAGATGTGTTATCTATTACTCATTCCAGCTACTATAGAAATAGCATTCATTCACTGGGATTTCAGTGATGATGACAGTTCTAACTTTCTGTTGCTATTTTCCTTTGGTGTATACCTGGGTGACATTTTATCAGGCTCCTCCTCCATGGATGTACAGCTGAAAGATGCTGGAGATGAATCAGACTCAGATGATGCGAGTAGCTGAACTGTGGCATGCAATGGCTCATGATATCAGTGTTGGGTATGGGCAATGTGGAATCCAGATCCCCACTCTGGTCAGTGAACATAGCATCTGAATCTGTGGAACCTGACATAGGCACACAAAAGGACACTGAAGGACAGGAAGTCACAGACAGTTTCATCTGGAAAGGGATATGTCACTGTGTAATGCAGTCCCCCTCTGTTGCCACAAGCATCACAGAGCATGCGGAAAACAGGTAGATGTCATGTTGACAGCTGAGCATGCCATTGTTGCCATCCCCACTCCCCCAGCTATCTGTTTTAATGTCCTTTACGCACTGAATGTACTGGGGTCATCATAGATGTATAGGATAATAACCATGCATTCCTTACTAAGAAGTTAAGTGCTTTACAAGGTATATGTGTGTGTGTGTGTGTGTGTGTGTGTGTGTGTGTGTGTGTGTGTGTGTGTGTGTGTGTGTGTGTGTGTGTGTGATTACCTCTGAGAGTGCAGACCACCTAGAAGTTGGTGGAGTGGAAATCCTTGTGGTTAATACACTCTTCCTGAGGTGGGACATATATTGCAATGTGATTACAGCCTATGACTCCTAGTATCTCAAGGAAACTGGCAATATCATAAAAAGACTGCACTGTGTTATGGTATTGGTTGTCTTCTAGATAGTATGTGAAAACCACATATGCTTCCTCACATGCTGCAGCATAGCACTGAAGAACAGGTGCAGTGTCCTTGAGGCAGATGCCTGGGACAGGCTCATTGTATCCCCTGTTGATTGCTTGAAGGTCCCTGTAGCTAGAATTTTTAAGGCCAAACATAACTTCATATCCACTGGAGTTAGGTAGTTCACGTATTCGAGTGGCCTCCAAATGACAGCAATAAATCTTAATCAGCTCCTGCATGATGAGTCTATCCACACAGCAGCAGTTAATAATGTCAGTGTCATGGAGGCCATCCAATGTTAGACGTGGATGAATGACACAGCACTGCTTTGGGGGTTAGAAGTTTTGAGGCCTGTTGATCTAGGTGTATCATTCTCACTTAGGATGCAGTATGTCCCCAGGTTCAAATGCCAGATGAACCCAGTGTTTTAACCAGAAACTAGTGTGGGAGAGTAAAGGAATGGACTGTCAATGGGTTGCATTCTGCAGTTAAGCATTTAATTCCTTCATTGTCAATTTGCATAGTGTGTGAATCAGAAACACTGACGGTTCACTGGTTTAACTGGGAAACAGAGCTTGGCTCTATAATAGTAACTTAAGACATATATCTAGTATCTTATCCTGGTTAGCTCAGATGATAGGGCATGAGACTCAATCTCAGGTTCATGTGTTCGAGCCCCACATTAGGTGAGTCTGTTTTAGGGGGAAACTAGCCATGCTGCTTGAAGCTTGGAATGAAAACTTTCAGAGATTATGAAACCAAAAAAAATCAAGGCATTTGGCTTTGCTATGTCATTAACAGTATTATAGCGGCTAGGGTATGGTTCTCACTTAGGATGCAAGCGGTCCTGGGCTAAAATCGTGGACAAGCCCAATGCTTTTATCAGAGAACTAGTGCTTACGATTAAGGGGATGGACTGTCAATGGACTGCTTTCCGTAATTAAGAGTTTGATTCTCTCATTCTCTAGTTCAGAGGCTTATTGGTCTATGGGTATGATTCTCACTTAGGATGCAGAGGTCCCAGGTTCATATCCTGAATGAGCTCTGTGAGCCCAATGTTTTAACACAGAACTGGTGCTAAGGATTAAGGGGGTTGACTGTCAATGGGCTGCTTTCTGTACTTAAGAGTTTGATTCCCTCATTCTCTATTTTTATCAAAGCCAGTGGTGCAATGGATCATGCATCTGACTATGGATCAGAAGACTAGTGGTTTGAATCCTTCCAGGCTTGGTTATTATATTTAGGGGGATGAGGATGGCATAATGGCTAAGGTGTTTTCCTCACAGACACAAGGTACAGGTTTGATTCTCACCTTTAGTAGGGAAAATGGCTATTCTTAAAATAGCCCACAAAGGCAGCTAGCCTAGTACTTAACTATGAACACTGTGACTATCACCTGCAAGTACAGACTGCTGCATATACAAGTTTCTTAATGCTGTGACTACCCCTTACATTTTCCCAAATTCACGCCTTGTAACTCTACAATTTTTGCTGATAAACTCTGAAGCTAGCACCTGTAGTTGTGGTATATATACATCTATGAATTGCTCCGCCATATTGTTTACCCTCATTTGCCTTCATGGGGACTCTCATTTTAATACTGTTCCTCATTATCATCTCACTATACCAACATTTGCATACTGTGCAGGCCACGGAATTTCATGGCCTTTCCCACTCATGTTCAGTGGGTCTATGAATCATCCTCAACCTGGATGACTTCTTTTTCATAAAATCACTTACTAAGACATGGAAAATATTTTCGAATCCCAGGTGATATTTTAAGATGAGTAGTTTCTTTATATTTTTTTTTTTTTACATCAAATGGCAATCTATAGAACAAAGCTATGTCAAGTGGCATATTTCCAGTAATTTCATTTGGTATTTATTCCTGATCTGACTCAGATTGTCAAGTTGGCCATGAATGAAAATCAAATTTTTATAAAGGTAGGAAGGAGGAGAGGTGCAGCTAGCTATTCTAGTGCCTGGTGTCATCCCACAATCTGGCTCACTCCTCAGCTGTAATTTGCCATGGTGCATAAAGCACATCAATTTAAAAACAAATGTTCTTTCCTATTAAGCAGCAGCAAACTGCTTGCTACATTTGCAGCAAACAGCTATTACCACTCCTGCACACAAGGAGTGCTAAAGTGTTTCAGTTATAAAAAAATCTTTCTTTTTAAAACTGTAGCAAACTTATTGCAACAATGTAGCAAGCAGCTGGTACAATTTATACTGCACACAAAGAGCTAAATGCTTCAGTTCTGACCACCACTGCAATACAGGCATCTGGATATCAGTAATACAGTACACTGAAGACAGATAAGCATCATCTGCTGATCACTACTCCAGTACTTTGTGCCCATGGCAGCTATCTCCTTTACCCCACCCTACCTACACTACTGAACAGGGGCCATAGCCAATGTTAGACACCCATGGAACCTGCGGCTGCAGGGAGCCTGCAATTATCTCCCTGCAAATGATGGCTGCCATGCAGCAGCCTTGACTTTCTCCTTCTCCTCCATTTGTTTGTTCCTCAGCACCTCGTGGACATCTGCATGGCTGCGTGACATTACCATGTGTTCGCAAACTTTTTTTCTTTTTTTTTTTTAAACTTGTCTGTAAGCTGCCCTCAATCAGGTCCACTTCAGAGAAGCAAGGGACCTGACTGGCTGCATCAGACAGGAAGCAAGCAGTTATTTTTTTTTTTGGAAATGTGGTTGTTGGTAAGTTTCTTTTGTAGAATGTTGAGCCATGGTTGAGTTTAGCAATACCAGAGGATAATACTGGAATATCGAAGGGTAGTATAATTTTTGGAATATTAAGACTGGTTTGTTGTTTTGTAAAGAACTGAAAGAATTGGTTAGGTGAGTGCTAAACAGGCTAGTAGTGATATGATATGACTACTGGAACTGATCTTTTAACTGGAGGCAGAGATGTGGTGTGCATAGGAGTAAATTAGTAGAAACAGGATTGTGGGTTGTAAGACAGTTTTAGTGATGGGATAATTTTTATGGTAGAGGACTGTAGTATTTTTTTTTAATTATAGGTAATACTGGTGCAGCGGTAGTGTTTTCGCCTCACAACATGAGGTTATCCCTTTTGATTCTCGGCTGGAGCACCTTCTGTGTGGAGTCTGCATGTCCTCCCCGTGGTCGAGTGGTGTTCGAAAGACATGTGTGAATGGGTGTGCCTTCATTGAAGGCACCATAAAAATCGACTGCCAATCATTAGCAGACCAGAGTTCTGCTGTGGCAACACCTAACCAGAAAAAGACAAAAGAAAAACAACAACAACTGTGACAAGCAAAAGGACAGGTAAAGGTTTGTATGCAATGTTTTGGTATACACACGTATCTGTGAGTACATCAGTCATTTCTGCACTAGACAAAGTTACACAATGCTTTATGTCATTTTGCTTAGAGCTCCATTGCTTTAAAGTTCATATTAAGATTATATAGCAGAGATTGCATCTAAAATGAAAAACTGTGCTGGAATACTTGTTTATGTTCTGCTGGATCCTGGACTATTGCAACAACAATGTCCAGAAAAACTGCAACAGCCAGATCCAAACCAAATTCTGGAATGAACAGAAGAAAACGCACAAATGGTAAAATAAGAAGTTATGTACCTACCATAACGTTCCATGTTAGTTGTCTTCTCTCGCCTTCTTTCTTGCTTGATGGGTTCGGAGCCGATCCCTCGGCTCCGACTCGGCACTTGCTAAGCTCGAGAGTCTCTTTTACCAGCTCGAGGCAGCCCCATATCCCATGATGCAAGGCGGTAAGTACCCAGATCTCGTTTGTTGCCAAAGGGCAATAACACCAAGCATAAAATACTTCCCAAAGGAAGAAGAAACTTACAGATGGAAAAGGACCAGGTCTGAATGGTCTTTAGCATAATAGTTTCTTATACAAGGTCTGTCCAGGCCAGGGGGAAGGAGGGAGGGTCGCAAGAAAGAAGGCGAGAGAAGACAACTAACATGGAACGTTATGGTAGGTACATAACTTCTTAATGTTAAGTTGTCAATCTCGCCTTCATTCTTGCTTGATGGGACTGCGTCCCTAGCACCTCTATCCTGGGTGGCTCAATGGAACAAACTCTTGAGGACTGTAGAGCCAAAACTGGCTCTGTCCCTGGAGGCCAAGTCCAATTTGTAATGGGAAACAAAAGTGTGAGGAGTAGCCCAAGTGGCCGCTGCACAAATAGTGTCCAAAGGAAGTCTAGCTTGAAAAGCTGTAGAAGTAGCTAAACTCCTAGTTGAATGTGCTTTAGGTTTTGAGCACAGCTGTTTTCCCCTGAGCGTATAAATTTCAGTGATGACCGAAGAAAGCCATCTGGACAAAGTCACTTTAGAAACAGGAAGGCCTTTTTTATTATCCGCATAGGAAACAAAAGTTGATCAGATTTTCTAAATTTTTTGTTCTATCCAAATAATATCTAAGTTGATGATGGACATCAAGATAATGTAGCTTTGTTCAGCTCTGTCTGAATAGTTAGGAAAAATACCAGGAGATCAATGGATTGATTCAAATTGTTCTTTGAAGCGACCTTAGGTAAAAGGTTGGGTTAGTTCTCAAAGATACTCTGTCTTTGTGAAAAACCAAATAGGGGGGTCGAACCGAAATGCATGAAGTTCAGACACCCTCCTGGCAGATGTAATAGCCACTAGAAATAACGTTTTCCAAGAAAGATATTTCAGGGAACAAGAAACAGCTGGCTCGAAGGGGGGAAGAATCAAGGATGTCAGCACTAAATTTAGATCCCACTGAGGAGGAGGATTCCTGATTGGAGGTTTTAGTAGGAAAATTCCCTTCAAGAAGGCCCTGCAGAGCCTATGGGACATAATATTATGATCTGCTATCCCGACATGAAAATTGGAAATAGCAGCCAATTGAACCCTGATTGTGGAAGAAGAGGAGCCTGCATGAAAAATCTCTGCTAAGAAGTCCAGAACTGCCTGAACAGGGGCAGTAAAAGGATCAATATTTTGGGCCTTAGCCCAATAAGAGAAACGTTTCCATTTGCTTGTGTAAATCCTCCTGGTAGAGGATTTTAGTGAAGCTACTATGATGTCTCTAACTGGGTTAGAGATCAAAGGAAGCCTGGCTAAGGAAGGAAGTGGAGCAACCATGCTGTGAGGTTGAGAGAAGGGATTGACCGGTGCAGCTGACCGGATTGGTGAATCAGTAGATCTGGCACTGGGTCCAGATGCCACGGCTGCACCAAAAGGTGATGATGGAGGAACGGAACCAAACTTGTTGAGGCCAGTAAGGGCAATGAGAATCAATTTGGCTCTCAAAGCGGTAGCTTTCTGGATCACCTGAGGGATCAGAGGAAATGGAGGGAAGGCATAAAGAAGTCCCTGGGGCCAATCCTGGGTCAGAGCGTCTCTGGGGATGGCCTGATAGAGGGAAGAGGCTGAAGAAGTCTGGACATTTGCTGTTTTGGGGAGTAGCAAAAGATCGCAACATGGGCGACCCCATTCCAGAAAAATCTCTTCCGCTATAGATTGCTTGAGAGACCACTCGTGAGGCATGAGGATAGCTCTGCTCAATCTGTCCGCTATAATGTTGGTTTTCCCAGGGATATGCGTTGCTACCAGAAACCGATGAGAGGAGATCGCCCATTGCCAAAGTCTGAGCTTCTCGACACAAGGGGTAGGACTTGGTTCCGCCCTGTTTGTTGATATACCAAACTACAGACATGTTGTCTGTGTGGACTGCAATTGTCCCTACGGGAAGAAAGTCGTTGAGGGCTTGCAACGTTAAAAGCACTGCTCTCATCTCCAGGACATTTATGTGCAGATGGTACTCGAACGGTTGCCACGTCCCATGAACCATCCTGCCCTGATAATGACCCCCCCCACCCGATCAGGGAGGCATCCGTGGTGACAGTGGCTATCAGGGACGGAGGTACAAAGCACCTGCCTTGGTGAACCTGAGACGATGTGATCCACCAAGCAAGATGTTCTTTGCATGTCTGTGTCACCAGAATCTGGTGACGCATTGGAAGTTGCTGGTATGACCACTGTGTGAACAGCATCCACTGAAGAAGGCGCATGTAGAATCGAGCCAGGGAAGAAGAGTAATGGCCGCAGCCATGAGACCTAATACCTTCAGAACCATTCTGGCCTGTATTTTCTTGCTGGCCAGAATGATCCTGACATGAGTCTGAATGTCTGAAACTCTTTGTTCTGTAAGGGTAGCTGACATCCGAACAGTGTTTAAGTTTGCGCCTATGAAGGTAATAGACTGGCAGGGCGATAAGGATGACTTTTGAAGTTGATTGAGATGCCCAAATGAGAACAAAGGTCTATTGTGTAATCCCTGGCTTGTATAAGCTGATGCCTGGTGGTGGCTGACAGGAGCCAGTCGTCGAGATACGGAAACACCTGGAATCCTTGACGTCTCAGGTGAGCCGTGACCACTGCCATGCATTTGGTGAACACTCTGGGGGCTGTAGTGAGACCAAAGGGCAGGGCTCTGAACTGGAAATGACTGGACCCCAGCCGAAGCGGAGAAATCTCCTGGAGCGTCTGTGAATTTTGATGTGATAGTACGCATCCTGAAGATCTATTGAGCACATCCAGTTGTCCTTCTGTAAGAAGGGCAGAATTGATTGAAGAGTGACCATTCGAATCTTGTCTTCCTGACAGACTTGTTGAGTCTGCTGAGATCCAATATTGGTCTCCAGTCTCCCGTCTTTTGGGGACCAAAAGAACCTTGAGTAGATTCCGGCTCTGAATGGTCTATTGTAACTGGCTGAATGGCTCTTTTTGCAGTAGTTTTGCGATTTCTAACTCTGCAATGTCCCTTAGACCGGGTGGTACATCTGGAAGGGAATTTGAGGGGAAAGGACTTTCCTCGAAAGGAATTATGTAACCCTTGGATATGATCGACTGTACCCATCTGTCTTGAGTGAGGGAATGCCAGGCATCTGGGTACAGTGATAATCTTCCCCGACTGCCTCCAAGGAGGGACAGCCGGGCAACACCTCAGGGATGCTGAAAGGGCTTGTCAGAGAGAGGCTCCCTGTTTCCCTGGTTCTTGGACCCCCTCTGCCTCTAGAGCGGCGTCTGTTAGTGTTACCTCCTCTGCCTCTAGGGGTAAACTGACCACGTGAATCCGGCGTGACTCCTTGGGATTTACGGAACCACATCTTCCCACCCTTCTGTCCTTTGGGATAAGGCCTAGAAGGGGTGGAAAAACGGACTCCAACAGCAGAAAGAGTCTTGCCGTCCTGCTCGCACCTGGTCAAGGTCTCCTTCACCTGAGGGCCAAACAAAGCTGACCCATCAAAGGGAGAATTTGTGAAGGACGCCTTAAAGGGATCCGCAAAATCGCATAGCCGCATCCAGGCTTGGCGTCTAAGAGCCACACCTGTGCCTGCGGCTCTACTCGCTCCATCCGCAGCATAAGATATTAGCCGCATGGAGGAGTTTGCAATGGAATTGAGGGTTCCTAGCTGAGAAGCAATTTTTTCTTGAGCCCCTGCGGCTGTAGGATCCTGAACTACTTCTCCCAGCTCCTTCAGGATATCCCTTTGGAGTCTGGTGAAGTGACATAGGTAATTCAGCACGCATAGCAAAGGTCGCTGAGGAAAACATCCGCTTACCATACCTATCCATGGTCCTAGAGTCCTTATTAGGAGGATGGACGGGCACGGAAGGATCTGCAAGTTCCTTTTTGGTGGCCGCAGCCACCACCATGGCATCAGCGGGACACCCTTAGTAAGGAATTGTTTGTCGCCGGGCAGTGATAAATTTTGAAGGCCTCCTAGGGACTGGCTCTACAGAGTCAGGAGCTGCCCACGCCTTCGTGCAATCACCTGCATAAGGGGTCGAAGGCGGAGATACCCAGGAGGTGGAGGGCCGAGATCCAAACGCCTCTAGGTATACTGACTCATCCTCAGAGGGATTGTTGGTGGGCCAGTTTCCCTCTGTTTCAGAAGTTCTAGGATGTCTGAGAAGGAGACATCCTCAGAGGGGATCTAGGGGATCCCTCTGACTCATCAAAGTCAGTATCAGTGACAGACTCGGGAGTCTACATGCTTCCTCTTACAAGTCCTCTTCCTAGGAGGATCTCCCGAAACGTCAGGAGAATCCTCGGAAGAGGGAAATTCCCAATGGGGAAACCTGAGGCGGAGGATCTCTGGGTCCTGGAGCAAGAGAAGTGGCAGAGATGTCAACAGGTACTATAGAGGGAGGAGCTACGGGAACAGACTGCTGACTGATACCAGTGGCCAGTACACTCTTCATCACCTCCAATCCTCCCTCCCAGGCAGGTCCGAGAGAACCCGCTCAAGAGCTAGGAACTCCAGGGACCACCGCAAGGGAAGTCTCCGAGGCAGATGTCGGAGCCGAGCTCACCAAGGCCGAGGCTCCAAGGGGAAGAGCGGGTTCGGACAAGGGTCCGATGCCACTCACCCCTCGGAGGAGACCATGGAAGCCCGACCACCGAATCCCTCTAAGGAAGGTCTCGAAGAGGAGATAAGAGTAGAGGCTGAAGGAACAGAAGGGGGTATCCGTCCTCCAGCCGTAGCAGTAACCATACCCGAAGACTCCAACTCCAAGCTCTGGGGTAGAGTTGAAGGAGGAACTGTAACGGGGTGTGGACCAACAGTCGTCTGTTGAGACGGACTGTGTAACATTTGGGCCAGTACCTGTGACTTGAGTAATCTACTGACCACTCTCTCTAGGTCATGATCTGACAACCTGGATGACCTTGAAGATCGGCTCCGATGGCTCCGTTCCGATAGAAGAGGTGAAGCCAAAGCCGAAAGTATCGGCTCCAAGGAAGGAGACCTCGACCTCTTCCTGGAATGAGCCATCGGAGCCGATACAATAGATCCTGTCGGAGCCGACCTCTCGGAGCCGACAGGAAGCCTCGATGTATCGGCTCCAGCCGGAGCCGATACAGCCACCAAAGTAACGGTGTCGGAGCCGATCGGAGCCGACACCGATGCCTGTGCCACATGAGTGTCGGAGCCGATCGGAGCCGACATCGAAGTGGTCAATACAGATTCGGCACCGATAGCCATCGGTGCCGAAGGCTTTGTCAAGCTAGAATCGGCTCCAGCCGAGCGATCTCGACTCAATGCAGTCGGAGCCGAGGCCGCAGGCTTAGATACAGAAGCCTGGGCCTTGGAAGATTTTACTGATTTTCGTGGAGCCGACTTAGCCGGAGAGCCCTCCGGCAAGAAGGCCCCTAAGAATCAGTTTATTCCTCTCCTGCAGGACTCTCTGGCTGAAGGAGTGACAAATAGCACAGGAGTCCTGCAGGTGAAGAGGGCCCAGACAATACAGGCAAGAAGTGTGACCGTCTGTCAGAGACATCTTCTGACAGCACGAGTCACACTTCTTAAAACCTGAGACCCTCTCCTTTGACATGGTGCTGAAAAACACACACACACACACCAGTCAAAATTAAGTTAAATAAAATACCAAAAGGTATTCTATAAACCAACACACACACCCTAACAGGGGGGGGATGGGATAGGGAAAAGATTGACTAACAAAAATTAAAGGAGACAGGAATTTCTGTCAGAAAAGGTCAAATTAAACTTAAAAACTATCAATAAGAGGTTTTTGACTAAAAAGGGGCTTAAATATCACAAAAGTGAACAACTTACCAGGAGCTGGCAAAAAGAAGACCTCCTAAGCGAAGCGGCAAACGAGATCTGGGTACTTACCGCCTTGCATCATGGGATATGGGGCTGCCTCGAGCTGGTAAAAGAGACTCTCGAGCTTAGCAAGTGCCGAGTCGGAGCCGAGGGATCGGCTCCGAACCCATCAAGCAAGAATGAAGGCGAGATTGACAACTTAACATTGAGAATATTTATTCTGTAATGACAGATTCTAGCACCTCGGTGTTACCACCTTCATTGGAATTGTGCATTTTCTTCTGTTCATTACAGAATTTGGTTTGGATCTGGATCCTGGACTATGAGATTGCTCATTAGTGGATCAGAGCATCACACTGCTATACAAATTCTAATAAATAAACAAATATTCATATGCATGCATATGTGTGTGTGTGTGTGCATGTGTGTGTGTGTGTGTGTGTGTGTGTGTGTGTGTGTGTGTGTGTGTGTGTGTATGATAGACAGACTACGTTCTCTCTTTCTTTATAGGACAGTGTGTGTGTGTGTGTGTGTGTGTGTGTGTGTGTGTGTGTGTGTGTGTGTGTGTGTGTGTGTGTGTGTGTGTGTGTGTGTGTGTGTATGATAGACAGACTATGTTCTCTCTTTCTTTATAGGACAGTCCTGACTTCAGTAGTGGTGTCATGCAAAAAAAAAAAAAAAGGAAAACAAAAATGACTATTTCCCAAATATTTTATTAGAAAAAATGGATATTGTAGCCAATTATAACTGCATATAAAACTCTTTAATGTGAAAGGAAACAGTGCAATGAACCAACATCCAATAGTAGCGAGTCTGACTTTTACAAAAACTACAAATAAGGGGAAAAGAAGATGGGCAGGATTCACAAAACCTCCGTGTAAGAGTTAACATGTCTTACACGGAGGCTGCAGTTAAACGGTATGATGTCAGCATGCCATGCATATGCATGAGGGCATGCTGAATCACACCCTAGGCTAACACTGTCCATGTAGGAAAGTAGGGGGCGTGTCTGAATGGCTAGTTCTGCAAAGGGACATGCCCCCAGAAGAGTCAGAGTCCTGAAAGTAAACTCCCATGAGCGAGTCCGCGGAAATGTCAAGAAACACAACACCACACATGCCCCCACAGTCTATAAACCAAACTGTAATGTAAAATGTAAAAATAACAGTTTAATTTTTTTCTTTATAATTTCAAAAATGTTTGCCCGTAGTTGCACTCGGTTGTGCGGGTATGCCCTCTGCTCAGCCACAGTTAGCAGTCATTGAAAAGCATATAAGATCTAAATATGCAAATTAAGCCAAGTAGCAATAGCATAGCGGTAGAGACATTGGCCAAAGAGGAGGCAGTCACGGTTCGAGCCCCCACAACATCATTTTCTATTTTTAGTTAAATAAGCATGAAACAATCCTCTGACATATATGTTTATATATATATATATATATATATATATATATATATATATATATATATAAATAAAACTATAATTTAAGTAAAACGTAATGAAATGGGCCATGTATTTTTGAAGAAATCCGAGACAATAAAATTAAAAAAAATGTTATAAGTGCCCATAGCTGAGCAGCACTCTAACAAGCTGAGTATGACTGCTAGCAGGTGAGCAGCAGTTTAACAGGTGTAATATGAGTGCCCGGAGTTGAGCAGCACTTTAACTTGCTTAAAATGGGTGCCCATATCTGAGCAACACTTCACACAGCGTAATATGCATGCTCATAGCCAAATAACGCGTTACCCAGCGTAAGCCGTTTGCATGGAGCTGCGCAGCGTGCCAACCAGTTTACCGACAGGCAACGTTGAGCAAGCTGTATCAAAACCGCCTTTACACAAACACACCTCCTAGCCTGTCTAGACAGTAGTAAAATAAAAAAAAAGCAATGGCCAGGCTCGAACCCAGGATACTGTGCATCATAGTTAAAGTATTAAACCACTAAGCTATGACAGTTGTACTGAGAAATGCAGTATTAGCATATATATAGGAATGAATGGAAATAGAAGCATGACAAAGCAGGTTTTTATAAACTGATACATGTCCAAAATGGCCAATCACAGATAAGTGCGGGAAAACCGGCATATATAAGCCCCATAGGTGGGAATACACAGCATAACTGATTGTGGAATCCATTTACAGTCAGGATGCCAGGTGTAGGAGAGGGCAGTCGCTTCTGAGCACAGAGGTGGCAGTCGCTTCTGAGCACAGAGGTGGGGTGTTGAGGAGTCCAAATATATGGTTTGGCTCCTAGTCCACGATCATGAGGCTCAACTCATGCAGGGCCAGGTTCACTGGGGCGCATACAAGGCAGAGGTGTGGAACCGGTTGGCACATGATCTCACCAGTGCCACAGGCATACCAAGGACTGGTGAACAGGTCCATCACCACCATGCGGACCTGAAGAGACATAAGCAGGACCAACTGAAATGTTGGATCCACGAGGCCCGGCAAATGCCCAACGCCCCACTACTGAGTAAGTATCCATGTAATTAAGTATGTATGAAATTATCTTAGCCTATATTATGGAGATGTATGTTCCAATATTACATCATTTATATCACAGCTGCAGGTGTCCGTTCTATGAATCGGTGAGCCTATGCTGATAGGCTGGTGCAGTTGCGCCACCAGGTAGGTTAGTAATTATTTTGGAATTGTTATAGAATATAAGTGAGACAGCTTGTAAAAGAGTTCAGTATTGTCACATATTAATACAGTTCAAATACGCCTAGAAGAAAGATTCTGCTAGTACTGTATAATTAGATAAGTGATGCAGCCTGTAATCCAGAAATAAACATTAAACAAGTGTGCAATAGAGATTTTCCACCTGTATTGTAATATCAGATAACTGCTTCAGCCTGAAAATGACTGGTGAACAATCTACAGAGGATAGACATGTGTCAAATACATCCCCTTTTAAAATCTGCCATATGAAATAAGTGAGTCTGGTGGAAAGGATTGTTGTGACAAGTAAGAAATGTTTATAAGACATGTCTGCTGGACATGTCAACTGATAAATAAATTGGCTGTACAACATTTTTTGTTGTCCTCACCCCTCTCTCAGGCGTGGAAGGTTTCAAATTTCACACCAAATTAAACCCATATGCACAGCTGTTGCTGATAAAGAAATGGGCAGCTTAGGGCCTTTCCTACATCCTTCCTGCAAATCCAGTGCTTGTTTTCCTACTGTTCTACCCTCTTTGTGCCCCCTTTTTCACCACTTTCCTATCTCCCCATTTTCTTTTCTTTAAAAGAAATTAGCGTGGATGTTAGCAAGAGTAAGCACTTTTATGCAGTAGTCAGCGGGTGTGCACTTGTGTGCACTTAGCTAAGCGTGTGTGCGCGAAGATAAGCGGCACTGCGCATGCGTGAGCACCGTGCAAACCAGCGCAAACCCACTTACAACTGCTTAAAAGTGCCTTAGTCACTCTGAATGACAAGGCCTATAGTCTGCTCAGCAGAAAAAAAAATTTCCCTGTCAGTCTCAAACCCAGGACCTTGGAAACACTAGTCTGCATGACTTACCCCTAAGCCATGACTGACATACACAAACTTTGTGCTGAAAGCAATATATCATGAAATAGAAGGACTGAATGTAAAAGGAATATAGGAAGGCTATTACACAAAGCTTGTTTCTCGTATCTTTACTGGCAATTCTGGTGGAATTGCATTACATTAGTGTGATAAGAGAAACAGCCATGCTAGTAGGTAATAATGTTACAGTAGCACCTTGCAAACCCCACAGAGAATCAGAGCAGGATAAACACCGCCATATTTGAATAGGTAAGAGGCCAGACCTCCCAACTGTGACTGATTTACAGGGATGTCCCTGATTTGCAAACAAATGTTAACTGTGCCCCACTGACTCCCTGTGAAATGTACTAACAGTAGGCAGAAAGGTGGGGAATCCCATATAATGGTAACTGTCAATAAGTTAAAGTAGACACTACTTGTATGTCAGAAATGGTGTAGTAATACATATGCTCAAAATACCCGACAGTCACAACTGCAGAATATCTGAAATATATCACGGGTGTATCCCACTGATATGTACCATTCCCTGAGACTGCTCAAATATATACCTGAGAGTATCTGAGGCCTGCAAGTGTCAGAAACACACAGGCATATCAGCCTGTCTGCTGTTACACACTCTGCAAATAGCTGTAGAACTGCTTC